>NC_056737.1:811368808-811548808 GCF_019279795.1 Protopterus annectens
TAGAAGTTAGGTAAGGGGATTTAAAGACATGCGTGAATGGCCGTGCCTTCGTTGAAGGTTGGACGTCGAGCTGGCACCTCGGCACCATAAAAATCTACTGCCAATCATTAGCTGACTGGAGTTCTGCTGTGGTGACCCCTAACCTGGAAAAGCCGAAAGAAAAACAACATTTTAGGGTTAGCATAAGAGTTAGCTAAGGAGATAGATCTAGCGCATGTGCACATATGGGTGTGTTAGTGTTAGGCTAAGGGTTAGGTAAGGGGATAGAATAAGAGT
The DNA here is from genome assembly GCF_019279795.1 of Protopterus annectens. Lineage (NCBI taxonomy): Eukaryota > Metazoa > Chordata > Ceratodontiformes > Protopteridae > Protopterus > Protopterus annectens. Next base: position 811,369,085 of record NC_056737.1, read on the forward strand.
GTTTGCAGATGTGTTGTATACGATTAGAGTTAGGGTCAGGTTAGGGAGTAGATTTAGCATTGTTTTGGAGAGTTTGTGTGTGAGAGCGCTTGGTGAGTTCAAGCTGTCTTGTGTTTTGGTAGTGTTACAGAAAGTTTATTTTTAAGGTAATATGCAGTGTCAGAGTTAGGATTAGCATGCATTACTAAGATGGAGTATGGAGGGGGCGAAGCTGTATATTTTATGTATTATTTACTGTTGTATATTCCTCCTGATTATTGAAGGGAATAATGCAGTTCATTGTAGCTTGCGGGCATTAGAATCTTGGGTCCTATGTGATTGTGTGTGTTTTTACTAATCACTAATGAAGTGAGACATTTTTGCCCAGTATGTATATTTCAGCAAGTAATGTGAACTTTATGTATGTAAAGGGGCACTTCTTGAATCAGAAGCCCAACTTCCAGCAGATTTACTAGACAGAGAAGTAGCATCATCCGTACATGAGTGCAACCAGGAAATGTGCAGTAGCCATGTGTACATGAGTGCAACCAGGAAATGTGCAGTAGCAGACAGTGTTAATGACTGTAAAGTGCAGCTTGCTGTGAATAAGCCTGCTATTTAGTCTAGCAAAATAGTGAGAAGGGGGACTGTTTTTAGGTTATTTTGCAAGCTCATAATATCTGAGGTGAAAGGATGAAAGCATAAAAGAGAAGTACATTTCAGAAACTTGGTCCCAGTCTGAGGTGACATCATGGAAGAGAAGTGCATGTTAGAGACATGGACCCATGACCTTGTGCTGAATGTCAGAGTTTCAGTGTTGCTTCCTTTCTTACAGTGTTTAATACAAACCCCAGTGGAATGTGGATGAAAGGACTTCAGAAACAGTGCCTTTGCTAATTGATATAATAAACAATGTGCTAAACTCCCCTGACTGCATAGCATACTGTTTTGCCTTTGGAATGAACACAGGAATAATTGTAGAAGGCATTCAGGCAGAAACTTGTGTACATAAGCTTCAAGGCTTCCTTTGCCACCTATCTCTATGTCTTTCTGTATAATTATTCCTATAACACCAAGGATGTCTTATCCTAACATTCACTCAGCTAATAAAATAGTACAAGGCACAACTGATATAAAGGAAATAATCCTTTCATACTGACATGCATAGTGTTTTACTGTATTAAAAAAAGTCTCTGTATCCATTATGTACTTTCTTTCTCCATGTCTAGCTGATAGCTTCATAGGTGGTTCATAGGTGATTACTAAGATAATGGCACATGAGCCTTTACAAGCCTAGACAGTAATACCCAGGTTGTGACATGTATCTTAATTCCCCAGATATGGGACAAGGTGGTGTCAGGGTAGTGAGTCTTTGGGTGTTAGAGCCCTTAGTTATTTTACAGACTACGTCTGTCCATAAAGGACATGGACAGTTCCCCATCCATTTATACAAGTTCTTTTTGAAGAGAGTCCGGGATGGGCTTTGTTTTATGAAGATGGGAAGTTTATTTCATAGACAAGGTAACTTTTGGAATAGAAATCTGTCTCTCCACCAAGTTCTGTTACTCACAAATAAGGTTCAGGTCCATGGAAAGCGTAGCCCTCATATGATTTTTCTTGTGGATATGTAATATTTTCATCAGGACTGGATCAAAGAATGCCTTGTAGGTCAGGCACAAGTCACCACTCAATTAACGGTATGAGATGGAGTAAAGGGACAGGGCCTTTAGATGGGCTGAATAAGACATTTGTCTTATACATTGTATTTTTTAGTGAGAAACCTCTGGGACTGCTCCATTAGTGTTAGTGCCTGGTTAGGTACATGTAAGGGAGCATTATACTTGGTTATGGGCTTGATGAGTGCTGAGTACAATGGCAGTATGACTTCCTTTGATCTTAATGCTGTGCCTTTACTTATTTCCTCACTACCATGGCTACCTGGTGGTCAAAGTTTAGGTTACTATCTGTGACCCTAGGTTAATCACCACTGGGTCTACTTCTAGGGTCTGCTATCAATATTATAATTAGTAAGGATATCTGATTTACTGAAGGGTATGAGTACACATTTTTAGCATTTGGTCTCCGACCATGGTTTGGCACCATTCATATGTCATTTTTAGCCCTGCTTGTAGGATACCAACATCATTTGGGGATTCAATAATTGCACCCAGCTTACAGTCAGGATTGGCCTCCACTTCAGAGAAGCATATACCAAACAGGAGGGGTCCCAACACTGAGCCTTGTGGGATACCATTAATAACAGTTTTTTTATTGGAAGTGGATTCACTTACCCAGACAACATGTGTCCTGTCAGTGAGCCAGTTGGCTATCCATCTGGTGATGTAGGGGTTTATGGCTAACTCAGTAAGTTTATCTATGATTTTAGAGTGGGAGATTGTGTCAACAGCTTTGGCCTGGTCTAGATAAGTGGTTTAAGTTTAACTCAGACAGGTACTGCCTCCTCTAGGCAGCTATGAATGTGGCTGTACAATGCCTTTGTGTACAGTTCACAGGAGGCCTCAGTGTCATCCAGGTTTGGGGGGGGGGGGCTTGGAAGTTTTAATAAACTGTTACTTAGCTTGAGGTAACTGGTCTTAGCAAAGTTCTTAACCGGTTTGGAATTTGATGGAGCTTCTTGGTTAGTTTTAATGTTAAAGGAGATAATTTTATGGTCAGATCTTACCGGGGTGGAGTTAATGCATGGGAGGAAGTAGCATCCACCCATCTTTATGAGTACTAGGTGTAGGATATTTATACCTCTATTTGAGGAACTAACTAGTTGCTCCAGGGTATTTGCATTGACAAAGTCCAAAAACTTCTGAACAATTGAATTATAAGTTGTGTAAGTCTCCCAGTTTATGGAGGGGTAGTTGAAGTCACCTATAAGTATGGTGGTAGGCTGAACGTTAAGGGATTTCAGTACGATTTAGGTGAGGAGGTGTAGTTTTCCTGTTTCATATTAGGGGATCTGTTATGGATAGGATATGATAGGGGATCGCACCTATGGTTAGTTGGGCATGGAGCAGCTGAAGCAGGTCATGTTGTAGGACTAGTCTAGCAGCGTGCTTGTCTTTTATGACCACTGAGGCACATCCTCCCTTTATCTTATTCTGAACTGAGAGGGTTTGAAATGTACAAAAGGCATTGTGGCCTTTGATAGTCTGGGTGCTTTCTATGATTCTGAACCATGTTTCCTTGACTGCACATATGTCTGCATTCTCCAGGGTGAGGAGTGCTTCTAGGAAGGGAAGTTTCTTATTTTAACTCCTAGCATTGAGCAGCAGTACCTGTAGGTAGTTGTGAGTGATTTTTATTATGTTGGGGGGTTTAACAACTTGGTATGGCCTAAAAAGGGACTATGGGGATAGATAACATTTTTGCCAGTATCTATAAACCAAGTGGTGACAATTGCAAACCATCTCTGGCAAAGCATTGTGGTTTGTCAGTCATGTCTCCCTAGGCTGACATATATTCAATCCCCTTGTTGTGACACCCAAAACTAAACCAATCGTTGAAGTCAGTCATTTTTTGCTGGTACTGTAGCATTATCATTGGTAAAGGTAGGATGCCACTCAAGGCTACATTCATACCCACCTGGGACACATATTCAAAGAGCTCCATCATGTCTCTCTTCATATGGTTCCATGAGGTATGTCGTACATCGTTTATGCCCACATGAACTATGGCCATATCATACTGGTAGTTGTGGTTTAAAGATCAAAGTGCATGCATGATCTGGCGGATCCTGGCTCCAGACAGACAGCTCATTGTGATCTTCTCCTTATTTAGCTTGGTAAGGGGGACATCAGTATGTCTTACACTTGTATTCAAAATAACTAAAATGTTTGGCTGTGTGGTGTGTTGTCTTATGGTCTTGGAAGTGGGGCAATCATGATTTACAGAGTTATACGTTGTGTGAAGTCCTGTTTTTTTTTTTTTGGTGTGCATGGGGCCAATGAGAGATGCTTTTAGAAGTTCTTGGAGGTGTGGGTAGATTACATTTCTGTGTTTTTGTTTGTTAGTATTGGTATTGAATGCTTTGGGTATAATGCTGACATCCTGGTTTGCATTTATCATGTGTGTTTGTGAGAGCTTTGCCTCCAATGACAATGTGTATCTATATTTCTCACATACTGTGTTTGTTCTAAAATTATTTGTCATTGAACATTAAGCAGTTGCTACACTGCCTCAGGATGCCCATAACCACCAGGCTAGAAACAGAGATGACAGGGAAACCCCTATCTATTATACCAGATCCTTAGTAGATGGGAAGGAATAGAGGAGAGTCACTTAAAGGTCTAAGTGAGAGTGTTTAGTAGTATACTATTAGATGATCTGCAGTGGCGGTGCCCTCTGTGCAAACTAGCAGCTCTTTGAGCAGCTGTAAACAGTGGGAAACTATGGAGAGCATTTCCTATAACAGATTTTAAACTGGAGATGTTTGCTTATTTACAAGGCACATGTAACCATGTTTGTATATCACTCAAACGTGAGCCTTTTATACCAGCAGGATGACTGGCTTTTACATAATGAAACCCTCAGTTCAATCAGATAAGCACACAGTAATGGGTTGAATCAGCCCTCTGCTCCCATCAGAATGCAGAATAAAATCATGTTAATATAAAACTGGTTTTGAGCTCAAGAGCCATGACAAATGCTTTATAACAAAAGGCAGAGCTCCTGCAATATCAGGACTCATTGGAAATAAGTTCACATACCCTGAGAAGTGTTCCCAAATACAAAAATACCAGCAGGATAAAATACTTTACACTAAGCCCTCAGGCCAATTAGATAAACACACAACAAGCCTTTCACCATCAGCTCCCAACTTGGTAAGGTTGAATCAGCCCTCTGCTCCCACCAAAATGCAGAATAAAACCCTCTTAATGAAATATAAACTGGTTTTGAGCTCAAATTCAGTGACAAATGCTTTATAATAAAAGGCATAACTCCTGCACTATCAGGAAACCTCAGAAATAAGTTCATAAACCCTGAGAATTGTTCCCAAATACAGAAAAATGTGTGCAAACATAGAACTTCTGCAAAAACAGAAAAACTTTGCAAACTTAGAAATATTTTGACAAACCCGGAACAGCTCTTGCAGTATCAGAGGAGGTTAGGAAATATCAGAATAATGTTAAAATAACGTAAGAACAGTATAGTGACAGACAAACAGCATTTCTTTAACAAGTGCAAGCTGAAAAACAGTGACAAATTCAATAAAAGCAATAAATGCAGCACAAAACTGTTAGCACTGAGACAGAGCAAGTGCAAAAAAATGTATTTCAACTTTGTATGTCCACAATTGGTTATGGAAGCAGTCCGAGTTCTTGAAGTCACAGGTGTCCAAGCCAGGCACAGAAAGCTCTGAATAAATGAGCACAGTCTCACACAAATGTCAGGCTTTTATACCATCAGGATGAAAAACTTTTACACATTTAAGCCCTCAGGACAATCAGATAAACACACAATAAGTCTTCTACCAGCATAGAGTGACACTGGGTTGTAAGTTTCCCATTGTACAGTGTTTTTCTTTGGTAGCCTGTCATTGGCCTATCTACCATTGCCCTTCATCTGGAAAGAGAAACCACAAATGCAGTTTCATTTAAAAATAAACTACTACTGTATGCACGCAGTGTGTGCTTTCCATCTCAGACAAATGATTACATGACATTAGGAGATTCCTTTTTTATGTTGGTTGTTCCAGTTTAGCACAAGTGGGTGTGTACTTGGTAATCAGAAACCTTTCCATAAATAAAGAAAGCAGCAGTTTTGTTTTGAAACTTTTACTATAGAAAATTGCCTACTATCTTCTCTTTGCTTTGTTATTCAGTTATTGAAGATGTTTCTCATTGTACTGGAAGGTACAGTTTTGACATGTTCCTTGAGCCAACGAGCAGTTTTCATGATTGGGAGTCAGACATGAACTGCATTAAGAGCTTGCTCTATACTTTTGATGATTTCCAAGTCCAATGTTTATACTGGGCATTTCAATAAATGTGCATAACTTTGCTGTGTCTTAATGTTATAGGGTGCAGAGATTCAACACACCATCTGTGAGACCCCTTTTCATTAACTGTGTTACTGTGATTGCATAATTCTGCAGTGTTAGTGGCTCATTAGATTGCGCAGTCACCTTTGATGTCATAACATTAGGAGGTCACTGGTTCTTTTACCATGTCAGGCATTTGAATCAATACTTTGACATATTACTGTAGCATGAGGGGATGCTGCATTCATGAGGAGTCATTCATTATTCAGGCAGTAATAATACCAGGTTTACCTGACCTGGTATTGGTTCAATTGGATATTGATCACTTCATGGCATTTGTTGATTTAAGAGTGGTGGAGGATGTTAAATTATAAAATTAACTTATGATATCAAAGCAAAAAAAAAAAGGCTGACACAAGCCACACAAATAATAAACTTAAATGCCTTAAAAAACTTTTACTACAGAATTAAACTGCACATTCTCCTAACTTTGCCATTTCCACAATTTGAGAGCATCTATGTTCCTCCCTTTTTATCCCCTTTCTACCCTCTGCTTTGTATAATCATTTCTGTTTCCTCCATTTATATTATTTCTCCAAGTGCATATTCTATCATTAATAATTTCTGATTGGTACAAACATAATTTTAAAATAAAACGAACACCTCTTAGTACATATCGTAATACTGTGTTCTCTATACTCACTACTCTTGTTGGTACAGCCTCGCTTCTGGTTATGCAGACCTCAGCGTGGAAAGCATTAGTTTTTACTTTGTCAGTCTTAAAAAGTACCTGTTTTCAGTAAAAAATCAGTAACTTCCTCTTGGCAATGTGTGCTTTCCATCAGTCCACTCAAGTGTCCAGATTTTCACCTCATATTTTTAGTCTCTTCCTCATAAAATTGTGGTTTTCTGGTAAATTGCTGAGTATTGAAGTCACTAAACAATGATATATACTTAAGTTCCAGACTTCATATCCTTCAGAAAATGCATGCTAATAGAAATCTTGTTATTCTAGCAATTTTCTAAATGTGTAAGTGCAATATTTTAAATCTGACAGGTATGCTTCTACCTTAATCAAACTGTTATGTGATACATTAGGAGAATCCAATTTTCTGGAATTAATTGGTCAATTTTCACACACTGATGGATACTTGGACTACTAATATTATTTTCTGAAATAAAAAACACAATACTTTTATCAAATCTGTCTTAAAGGAAATGGCCTATTAGTTAAATGTTTTGTTAACTTGTAATAGTGGTTGGCACTCGCATATACTTACTTGAATTGTATAGCTGTGGTATTGCCATACCACAATTGTTTTGCAAGTAGATCCCTTGTACAAAATATTGTTCATACAAAGAAGGTTCTTCTTATTCCTTTTTGTAGTCCCTGTCTAATTGTCTATTACTCAGACATCACTCACTCAACCTTGTCACTGCTCAGTATAAATTGTCAAGACAAATGCTATCAATTTCCCCTATGAATAAGTTATGCTATCTTCCACACTTTCACTTTGTCTTTTGCCGAGCATACTGTCCACCTGACCTTCATTAGTACTTAACCTGAACTAAAGCTTAGTTTTGAGGAATGTACAATACCTCCTCACTTCTGGATCAGAACAACGCAACCTTCCTCCTTTTATGGATAGATACTAAATCTGCCTGCTTAATGGATTTATCAGACTGCTTCATGCTAATAGAAGGCATAGTGTTGAGGACTAGCATCATCATGGTCTTCATTTTCTTTTCAGCTAATCCCCATATATTTCTCTTATTACACTAGATCATGATTTCCACAGTAAATAAATCCCTGTCAGTTTGGATGGCTATCTGTCCCACCACTGCATTCCTTTACCAACCAACCCCATACCTTATCCCCCATTATCACACCTTACAACCTATTATCCTTTTGCAATAGATAGTCACAAGGTGTCCTCCTTTAATTCACCTTTTTTTCTTCATAGGCTAATATACTAGTAGCCTGTTCTGTCATCTGCTCTTGTTCCTTTATATTTCAGCCGCCACAGCCATTGGATTAAGACATTGTCATATCAGATATGAAAGGGTTAGAGGGATGTCTCATCAGCACACTTTCAGCTGACACTAGCTTCTTCCGGAACCCAATAATTAAAAACCACACTGCTGGACATTGTCATTTATTCATTCAGTCATGTCTTCTTTATCCTCTTTGGGGTCACAGGTGAGTTGCTGCGTATTGGGAATTCAGCGGGCATAAAGCAGGTAACTAATTGTGGATAGACTGCCATTCCATGCAATATACGCATACATTCAGACTCGCATATACTGAATGCATGATTCTGGCAACCCAAAATCTTGAGGCAAAGAACACAGCTGCAGGTTTGATTTCTAGTTGTCATTACAAAATTCATAAACACATATCCTTTAGTGTATTCCACACAATTGTTAGTAAATACCTTTCTAAATAATAGTAGAGGCTGTCCAATATTTCTAGCTTTGACCTCACAAAACTGAGTCTATTGGGCCATCTAATTCCTACATTTCATCTCGCTGTTCAGTAGCATAATGTCTCCTCAAGCACCCTAAATGTCAGTCAACAAAAAATCAAAACCAAATACTGGAAACAAAACGTAAAAATTCATAAAGATTTTTTGCTAGGTGATAAGCCCCCTTGAACCCTCATCTCATTTGCTGTTTGTACCAACTTCGAAACAGTACTACAGTGGGGAAGGGCATATGCCCCATTTGATATTTGTGTACTTCCATATTTTCAAATATATCCATGTGTGTATACACATATACACACACACACACACATATATATATATATATATATAAAAACACATGCATATGTATATATATATAATGTATACACACATACACACACACACACACACACACACACACACATATGTTTATGTATGTTTGTGTATATATATATATATATATATATATATATATATATATATATATATATATATATATATATATATATATGAATATATGATTGTATGTGAGGCATAACTCATCAGAAGCCATGGGGAGCCATGTACAGTTTCCACACTTAAACTGTCTACATAAGAATTCTGTTCATTTACAGTTAGATAAGTTGCTATTGTGGGAATAGTCTGTCATACAGTGTGTGTGACATACACTTAAAATTACGTTATTCATTGGAATTTGTAAATTTAAACTACATTGGAATTTGTAAATTTAAACATTTTTGATTATTATAGCTTCTTGGTATATATTTTGTTAATTGGTTTATGTTTTTCAGAATTATTGAAAGGCTTATTTAGCCTTGGGGAAGAGGGCTACACTATAAACTGGCACAGAATAGAGTAAAAAAACTCAGTGAATCAGTGTCTAATGTGCAAAATAACCATATTTAGTATCAGAATATAAAACAAGCAAATATGTTTTGAATTTCTTTTGACAAACTGGTCAGGTAGAGTGTAAATATTCACTAAGAAAATTTAAACTGTAAATGTGCTAGATGTGTGTGTGTGCGTGTGTGTGTATGTGTATATATATATATATATATATATATATATATAAAAATATTTATATGTGTGGGTCTACTTTAACCCATCATATAAATATTTCAGCGAAACTCCATTTCGCTAGTCCGGTTTTGCGAAAGTGCATTTCTCTTGAAATGCACTTTCACGAAACAACACTGCACCGAAGAAATAAAAAAATAAAAACACAAATACAGTGCACTAAATAAAATAATTAATTTTTGTGTATGTATATATATATATATATATATATATATATATATATATATGTGTGTGTGTGTGTGTGTGTGTGTGTATATATATATATATATATATATATATATATATATATATGTGTGTGTATATATATATATATATATATATCTATATGTGTGTGTGTGTGTATGTGTATGTGTGTATATATATATATATATATATATATATATATATGTATGTGTATGGGCTACATTCTGAATGCCAAATGGAAAAAAGAATGAACACCAGTAGATCGAACACAAAGGTCAAAACCAAAAGTGGAATTTATTTGCTACAGACTTTTTAGAAGCACTGAAAAGCCAGCAGATTGTTGTGTGAGATTGCAGTACAATGGTGGAGTCTCTGCTTTGGGATATACAAGTAGCTGGGCCACTGATATGGATGGTGCAGAGGTTGTACAAGGTTTGTGTTTTATCCTTTAGTGGTTGACCTTTCAGTGTTCTTTGATTGATCTTATTTTCTGTTCAATTTTATGAATGTATTCTTTATATTTCTATAGCAAAAGGGACAGAAGCTCACAAGAGTAAATGTCAAAATACCCAGCCAAGAGCACTGAAAACCCATAAGGGCGATGAGCAGAAGCCTTGATTGTGCAGGATCTTGGTATGGTAGGGACTGGGGGTTTTCTCCTTGCCCCACCGTAGTGTGATCTTGGAGTTTGTATATACAATTAGCAGGAGGTGTGTGGGAGGAGGCACAGGGCTGCTTTCCCCCGCAAACTCTAATGTGTTTGTTTTTTATTTTTCGACCATCTAGGTTTTCAGAATTCCCAGTTCTATCTTTTGACATTCACTCTTGTGAGTTTTTGCCCTTCTGATAGGGATATATATGTATGTTATATAGACATGCTAATGTTTAGTTTGTCAAGTTTTCAGCTTGTAAAGTAGTTTGATGTGTGGGGAAAGATATTGCAAGTAAGGGTGTTCAGGTGTGAGTTAGCAAGTGACAGATGTTCTTTGGCTTTGAGCTGTGGTATTTGGAATGTATGTGGTAGTGAGTATACGCTTGTGGTATTGTGGATATTTTAAGTATGGAATGTTGTAGAGCATGTGATTGTATACATGAGTGTATATGTGTGCATATGTTTTTACTGTGAGAGGTAGTGGTGTAGTAGCAGTGTTGCCCTAGGAGTATATATATTTATATATATATATATATATATATATATATATATATGTATATAGATACATATATATATATATATATATATATATATATATATATATATATATACAGAGAGATAGATGTATATATATATATATGTATATATATATATATATATATATATATATATATATATATATATATATAGATGTATATGCTGTGGGGGTTCAGGAGACTTGCCACCCTACAAAAAAATGCTGATGTGTGTGAAAGTACATTGTATCTTTATATGTCATTTCATGCAATGTAATTTGACTATTTTATCTGTGTGCATATGGTGTGTGCTGGTTTGCAGTGTGTGTGTGTGTGTGTGTGTGTGTGTGTGTGTGTGTGTGTGTGTGTATATGTTTGGATGAATGCATGTCACAGTTGTGACTGTGTGCGTTCAATTATTTTTTTTTATGAATGTGTGTCCTGCCATCAGTGTTATTTTAGATGTTTCAGAATGCACTCATGCATATGTAGTTTTTGTTAGGAGAAGTAGCTTGCAGGCATTAAAAAGAGGAGATAGTAGGAGTCTGAGAACACCTATCATGAATGTGGCACTTAAATATGGAGAGAGGCAACAAAGCTACTGGGAAGAGAAGGTGTAAACTACATTCAGAGTGTGTACAAGGATTTCTTACTTTAAGAAGGGGAATGTGTAGTGCCTTGCACATTCAATGGTTAGTTCTGGTTGGTACACTTTTTCATAACACTGTGAAGTACATAAAATATTATATGTATTTCTAAATCGTTTTGAGATGTTACCATCTTTTGTGTCTTTGCTGTCTTTGCTGTGCATCCATCCTTTTGTTACTTATGCTGTACATTGAGGTCTGGATTACTTATTATGCTGTTAAATCTCTAACTTGATTGTTCATTCCAACTTTTCTGGATGCAGAAGTAGTATTCCTATGGTCCTGTTTTTGTTCTTTTTGTAATGTGTGAGCAAAGCTGATAACAAGCGAAGGTTTCCTGGTTCATGTGCAGTGAACATTTGAAGCATAGAACCTTCACCACACGAAGGGTAAAGTAAAGCAGTAATCTTCAAACAAAAAAATAAATAAAGAGTACACCACACTGATAAACGAGTGCTTAGTCTACCATTGTGGTATTAAAGCAGTGTTCCAGATCGGTTATCAGTGTGGTGTACTCTTTATTTATTTTTTTGTTTGGAGAACATTTGAAGCATACCTCTCAGCCTTTAAACATCAAAAAAATCTGGAAAAAGGCCCATGAAAAATTAGGTACAACTGGCCAAAAATCTGGATGCTGATTAACATAACATTTGCATACATAATCATGTAACTCTGCCCACTCCACTGGAATTGTGGGATACCAACATGAAGACTGAAGTCACTAAATAATAATAAATAATGGCAGACATTTGAATTTCAGACTTCATATCCCCGCAGAAAATACATAATGTAAAACCTGTTATTCTAGTAACTGTCTGACTTTACAGGAACAATATTTAAAATATGTCCCTATTTTTGGGTCTTTGTCCCACCATTATTTTTGTCTTTGTCCAGATTTCCAATTCTGAGAGATTGAAAAGTGTAGTGCAGAACCAGACTGTTAGTGGCTAATGGGAAAGAGTGTAAAATGTGTTGAAATGGGCAGATTACTACACAAGTGGAGCAGATGCAGGTAATGGAATAATACCATTAGAAGACAAAGGGCATATCAAAACACACTAACAGGACAACTCAAAATGCACCACTAAGCACATTATGTTTTCTCTGACTGTACCATTTCTTTTAAAGTAAAACCTTTTGTAGGGAAAAAGACAACAGGGAACACAGATACAAAGGTCTTTTTAAGGGGCAGAAAGCTCTGCTTCCATGGAGAAAGGACCATGTGGGCTCAGCTACAGTTACAAGGTCTCATGCATCTCAGTGGAAAGGCTCATTTGCCATACAAATATTAATTACAGCAACAGAGAATTTGTAACTATCTTTGTCCCAAATGCAGTAAAGTTAAGTCCAAAAACATTTACTTTTTTTCCTGCAAGAGGCTTTAGACAAGACATGATCAAAAGGCTGTTCTGGGAGAGGGCACGGCCTTCTCACATTTAAAGCAAATATCTGGGCTCGAATTTTATGTTTCACTACACATCTCCATAATTGCACCAAAATCACCTAGGAAGCCTACAAGTGCTTAACAAACTTTACATGACTCTGATCCAGTACAGTACAACCAACAAATAAATGCAAGGCAATAAAAAGGAATCATTTAACTTTCTTGTTACTTGCATCATGTACACTCCCAATTCCTATGCAGCCAGTTTCTTCATCTGGAAGGCTAAAACTTGAGCTTCCTCCAGTATACTGAAAACTCCAAATCCACAGCACAGAAGCATAGTAAACCATTAAGCAATCATTACGGAGCATTCTTTCTGATGTATTGATGTGAAAAGCAGTACAACTCAAGCCTTGCATATGACCTATTTTGCAGGAAGTGACAAGGTGATAGTCCCATTGATGATTTTATTTTCATACTTTGACAATTGCAGACTAAAATAATTAAAAAAAAAAATTTAATTTATAGCGGGTAGGGTTTCATTCATTATGTTTCAGTCCCGCCCACTCCAGTCACCCAGTCCGAGAGGCAGTCAGGCACTGCCTTACAAAGCTGATGTTATCACTCATGCCCCTGCAGGTAGATGATATTGCGGGATATGCTGGCGATGCATGGTGATCTCAGCTGTAACTTAAAACTGTAAATAAAAAAAAAAACAATTGGGAATTGAAAAGACCACTCGGAAGTTCATGGCACCCTATTATTTTGCCCTCAAAACCAGTAAATACCAAGGAATTTGTTACAATTGAGAGGTATGATTTGAAGTGTTAATCTCTAGTAAAGATTTTTAGAACATCATTCTTTGGACTGATACTTGTTTTGCATAAGAAATAGCGTAAATGCCCAGTAGGCCTTCAGAAGGAATGAAGATCTGCAGTTTCCTTAATATTTTAACATGTTAGAGTATGTTAAGTAATTAATTACATGACACGGATATTCCTCACACCAAATTCAAGTCAGATTGTTTCGTGTCAAGGAATAGTGCATAAAAATATAAACATAAAGTGTTTTGTTTGTGTTATAAAGTAAGTAAATTAGATGCATATTTTTCAAGAATACGTGTGAATGTTGTACAGAAATATTTATTCAACTGTATGTTTGGAAGCACTGAACTTTCAAATTTCGATTTGACTGCTTAATGTGTAGCAGTAGGATGTAGAATAAATAGAAACATAAACCCGGCAAAGTAAAGCATACTAAATGGCAATAATGTGTCAGTGAAGCAAGAATGATAGTGTTAAATACTAAGTGAAATAGAGGAGGTTTATGAAAATGTTTAACAATACTGGGTCCTGGGGCTTCCGATGCAAACTGGGTAGTAAAGTCCAAAGATGTTGGGCTTAGTAAACAAAGGAAAATGAATCCCAGAGGATTCAGTTCACATCCTTGGAATTACTAGGAAGTTCAAGGTGCACATTCACTGATTAGTTCTAGTTGGTACACTTTTTCATAACACTGTGAAGTACATAAAATATTATATGCATTTCTAAATCGTTCTGAGATGTCACCATCTTTTGTGTCTTTGCTGTGCATCTAGCTGTTGAGCTGCGAATATTTCTTTTTGTTACTGATGCTGTGCATTGTAGTCTGGATTACTTATTATGCTTATTAAATCTCTAACTTGGTTGTTCATTCCAGCTTTTCTGGATGCAGAATTAGTATTCCTATGGTCCTGATTTTGTTCTTTGTTAAAGCTGATAACAGGTGAAGGTCTGTTGGTTCATGTGCAGTGAACATTTGAAGCATACCTCTCAACCTGGAAACATCAAAAAAAAAAACTGGAAAAAGGCCCATAAAAAATTAGGTACAACTGGCCAAAAATCTGGATGCTGATTAACATAACATTTGCATACATAATCATGCAACCCTGGCCCACTCCAATGGAATTGTGGGATACCAACATGAAGACTGAAGTCACTAAATAATAATAAATAATGGCAGACATTTGAATTTCAGACTTCATATCCCCGCAGAAAATACATAATGTAAAACCTGTTAGTCTAGTAACTGTCTGACTTTACAGGAACAATATTTAAAATCTGTCCCTATTTTTGGGTCTTTGTCCCACCATTATTTTTGTCTTTGTCCAGATTTCTGACTGTTAGCAGATAATGGGAAAGAGTGTAGTGCAAAATTTGTGAAATGGGCAGGTTACTACACAAAGGGAGCAGATGCATGTAATAGAATAATACCATTAGAAGACAAAAGGGCATATCAAAACACACTAACAGGACAACTCAAAATGCACCACTAAGCAGATTATGTTTTCTCTGACTGTACCATTTCTTTTAAAGTAAAAACTTTTCTAGGGAAAAAAGTCAACAAGGAACACAGGCACAAAGGTCTTTTTAAGGGGCAGAAAGCTCTGCTTCCTCGGAGGAAGGACCATGTGGGTCCAGTCCCCCACCATCCTCCCAAATACTGCCCCATTTAGCCACTGGAGATTAGAACGGTCATGAGCCTCAATTCACAGTTAAATTGTGAAGTGTTTATAATATACCTACACCAACTGGCAGTCTTCTCAAAACTGTGAAAAAGCTTTTAGAGTCCCATAAACATCACTTTAATTCGATCAAGCCTGGAATTAAAATGCATGTGCAGTTAAGTAGGCTCCTGTCCAATGAAATATCAGAAATGCATCTGTAAATAATGCTATGGTAATCAAGGGTGGTCTTAGGGTTTAGTAGTACTGTTTCACACATGGCCATTTAGTGAAAAACATGTACACACACTCTGCATCCACAGCCCCAGCCAATCTCAAGGAGCACATGAACGACTGGTACAAGTAATGCAGACCACAGTCAGAAGCTGCAACAACTTTCAGCAGTAACTCTGTGCTGGAGCTGAGGTTTGCCCATCTGAGTTCGAAAAACAGTATTTCAAAAGCAGAAATTCTTAAAAGACTGTAGTGATGCTTGGAAACCTCCTGCTGTCAATCATTAACATCTCACACTGCATTTTTACAGAAATGCCCCTAAACAAAGAGATGGCAAGCTGCAATTTATATCTACTCCAAACATACGTAAACATAATGAAGTGTTTGAGAATGTACGTTTATAATGGCATAGAAAAGTCATTCAGTAGTATTTTGAAGTCTGCATAGTAATTGAGTCATTGCAGATAATACAGTAAGGCACAGATACAGATTATTGTTTTGAGCAAAGGAAGATGAGCATAATTTATTACACAAGCATAATTTCAGTGGATCAGTAGTACTATATATATATATATATTTATAGGCATAACTTTCAGTGGATCAGTAGCACTGTATATATACAGACATAATTTCAGTGGATCAGTAGCACTGTATATATACAGACATAACATTCAGTGGATCAGTAACACTATATATACAGATGCAACTTTCAGTGGATCAGTAACACTGTATATATATACAGACATAACTTTCAGTGGATCAGTAAGATTGTATACATACCGACAACTTTCAGTGGATCAATAACACTGTATATATACAGACATACCTTTCAGTGGATCAGTAACACTGTATATATACAGATATAGCTTTCAGTGGATCAGTAGCATTGTGTATATACAGACATTCATTAGACATTCATTAGACACGACACTCATTAGACCCATTATAGAGTACAACGCCCCTTTTGGAATGTACCTCACAAGACATCTGCAGCAACTGAAAAGACCACAGAAGTACCTCACAAAGAGGATTACTGGCCTCAAACAGATGCCCTACACTGATCGTCTCAAAAAACTCCAGGTTTACTCTGTAGCATATCGCCTACTCCGAGGTGATCTCTGCCTAACATATAAAGCTATGTCAAACCCAGAGCTATTGGACATGCCACAACTAAAGAAATCCCAATCCCTCCAAGCTTACACGCTCTAGGGACCTAAACCTTGTCACCACAATAAACAGGACTTGCTGGAGAGAGAGATTCCTGTCCCAGAGACTTCCCATACTCTGGAACAAGCTACCTATCTATGTCGAGCAAAGTTTTTCATTAGCACTCCTCAAGAAAAATCTTGATGAATGGATGGGAAATAGGAAATGCACCCTGGGGATCACTTCTGTGACTCTGCTCGACAGGGGCACAGGAAATTAACTTTCTTGGGTTGGCGTAAACCAGGGAACTTTGTTGGCTAGGGTTACTTATGCCCTTGGGCCGATAGCCTAGTACCTGCCTGTGAACCTATGAACATAACTTTTAGTAGATCAGTAACACTGTATATATGCAGACATAACTTTCAGTGGCTCAGTAGCACTGTGTATATAGATATATACAGACATAACTTTCAGTGGATCAGTAACACTGTATATATACAGACATAACTTTCAGTGGATCAGTAGCACTGTAATATATATATATATATATATATATATGTGTGTGTGTGTATACATATATATATATATATATATATATATATAAAAATATATGGGAGTCCTTCATTTGTTCGAACTTTCAAATGTTCGAAACTCATATGGCCGACACCATATGACCATATGGCCGTACGTTTGAAAAGCTGACAAATGATAGGGGAGATCCCGCTATAGTGCGGGACTGGGGATTCCCCTTTTTTGCACTGTAGTGCGATCTCGGAGTGAGAATATTTAAGTAGCATGGGGTGTGGGGGGTTGCCTCCTGCATAACACAGTTTTACTGTGTTTACAGGTAGATAAATGGTGTTATTTCAGGATGTCGGTCTTTCGGAATGTCGATCATATGGTGTCGGCTGAATGAAAGTCTGCATTCTGAACAGTCAACATTCTGAAGTAGACCTATAGATATATACATATATATATATATATATATATAGACATAATATTCAGTGGATCAGTAACACTGTATGTATACATATATATATATATATATATATATATATATATATATATATATATACAGACATAACTTTCAGTGGATCAGTAACAGTATATATATATACAGACATAACTTTCAGTGCATCAGTAGCATTGTGTACATACAGACAATTTCAGTGGATCAGTAACACTGTGTGTATATATATATATATATATATATATATCTATAGACATAACTTTCAGTGGATCAGTAACACTGTATATATACAGACATAACTTTCAGTGGATCAGTAGCACTGTATATATACAGGCATAACTTTCAGTGGATCAGTAACACTGTATATATACAGACATAACTTTCAGTGGATCAGTAACAATGTATATATACAGATATAATTTCAGTGGATCAGTAACACTGTATATATACAGACATAACTTTCAGTGGATCAGTAACACTGTATACATACAGACATAATTTCAGTGGATCAGTAACACTGTGTATATACAGACATAACTTTCAGTGGATCAGTAGCACTGTATATATACAAGGATAACTTTCAGGGGATCAGTAGTATGGTATCTATGCAGACATAAATTTCAGTGGATCAGTAACACTGTATATATACAGACTTAACTTTCAGTGGCTCAGTAGCACTGTATATGAATACAAAATACTTTGAAACAAAGTAAAAAACTTGTATCAGACCACAAAGCCTATTACTCCGTACTCCAAAGCAACCACAAGACAAACCCTAACAAATTCTGGGATGGAATCCCCTCTGTCTTTAATCCAGGTAGAAAAGAAAACCCCTGCCCTGATCCAAATGCCTCTGACATGGATTTAGCCACCCAATTGAACTTTTCCATAACCAAACTAACATCGTCCTTCACTAACAATCCTACATCCTCACCACTACCTTCCACGTCTCATCCTCCTCTAGTGTTTCCTTCTCCCAACCCCCCTCCCTTCTCTATGAATCCCATCCCAATATCTACTGTAACAAAACTTCTATGGAACTTGAAACCATGCTCCAACACCCCTGACAATATTGCCTATTTTCTAAATACAGCTGCAGAAGTTATTGCCTTCCCCATCTGCATTCTAATAAACTGGTCAGTCAAAGAAGGCTATGTACCCCAAGTTTGGAAAAAAGCCTTTATTATTCCCATTCACAAAGGAGGCGACAATAACAATATCCTAAAATTTTCGACCTATCGCCATCTTATCCCTCATCTCTAAACTGCTCGAAAAATGTATCCATCTACAACTCTTACCTTGTCTCATAGATAACCACCTACTAACTCCCACACAATATGGATTCAGGCCTGGCCATAGCACTACCACCGCTCTCCTGTCCTTCATAGAAACTGTTAACAAAGCCCGCGACTCCAGCTGTATTGTGTCCACTCTCCTCCTAGACCTTTCTAAGCCTTTCGATACTATTTCTCACAAACTTGTCCTAACTAAACTCTGTAAACTAAATCTGTCCCTCTCCTCTATGAACTGGTTTGCCAGTTACCTCTCTAATAGGCAACAAGCAGTCAAATGGAAAAAAGCCACCTCCCCATTCCTCAATACTCCCACAGGTGTACCCCAGGGTTCCATACTAGGTCCCCTACTGTTTAATATTTTCATAAATGACTTCCACCATACCATCCCCAATGCAAAACATATGCAATACGCCGACGATTCAACAATCATCTGCTCTGCCACCTCCACCTCTACTCTCATAAAATTAACCCAAGATGGCTTCTCTTCTACTGAACAATGGATGTTAGATAATTACCTAGCACTTATTGCATCAAAAACTAAACTTATGCTATTTACCCCTTCTAAAACTACCACCATCGACAAAAACTCATTCACCATCACCAGTCAGAATAATACACCTCTCAAAATAGTATCCAATGCAAAACTACTAGGTGTCCACGTTGATGAGCTTAAATTTGATACCCACCTACAAATAAATATCAAAAAAACCTACCAGAAACTTGATATGCTCTACCACCACAATCGCTACCTCTCTCCCTCTACCAAGTTGGTTCTCTCTATCACATACCTCATCCCTTCTCTCTTATATGGTGCCCCACTCCTTACTAACCTACAGTCTTCCCTCAAGACAAAACTCTCTTCCTGTTACAACAAAATTTCCAAATTTGCCACAGGCTACAGATCCTCCACCCATCACGGTATTGCCCTTCACAAACTGAATTGGCTAGAGTTGTCCAGTTATCTTACCTAAGTTCAACTCACCCAAGCTCACAAACTCATCTTCAGTCCCTCTCTCTGCCCTTCCCTTGCCTCCACCTTTAAAATGCACATACCTGATAGACTTCTAAGATCCAACACCCAGAAACTGATTGAATTACACAAACCTGCCCACTCACCAGGTAAACATCTACTCTCCTTCCCTCTAGCACGCCTCTGGAACTCGCTGCCACCTCTTATCCATATCACTGGCACCCACTCTTCCTTGAAAACATTGCTTCACTCACATCTAACATCCCATTGGGAATGTTACTGCTCCAATCCTACATAAACTCCCTTGGAAACTCACCTTTTCTCCTCCTCCCTCTCTCCCCCTCTCCTTTCCCTCCCCACTCCAAACTATCTACCTCCTCACCTCCTCCTTCACTAACTCTTCCCTCTCTTGCTCATCTCTGCCTTAGGTCACTTACGTATAAAATCACCCACATACAACCTATGTATTCCTTGACCCTACTGTTTTATTTCTTCAGTAGGAACACATATACTTGTAAATATCTACGTACTGTTTTTTTTAATTTCGGTTTGCATTTGTAGGAACTAACATATTTGTAAATATTACTTTTTTTTTTTTTTTATAATTTCTTTTTTGCATCTTTACTAAATTGCACCCTCAAATACCATGTTTTTTTAATTGTACTTCTGTATTTTTAATAACTTATTTATTATGTACATTGTATTTTTGGAACTTTTCTCCCCAGGACTCCATTGAAAATGGACTCCTCTCAGCCCAATGGACCATCCTGTCAAACAAACTGCAAATAAATATACAGTCATAACTTTCAGTCGACTAGTAAGTGTTTTCATAAAAAAGATGTAAAATAGACATGAAGTTGCAGAAAAGCAGCATCCTTTTATGTTTTAGTGTTTTTTACTAGTCGGCAGCTGGTGTAGTAGACTAAATAGAGATCTAAGAAGCAGAAAGACTAGAAGTTTTTGAAAGTATGAAGAAAGTGGAGATGAAGAGGAAACAAGATTCTGTAGGTGAATTTAAGAAGGTCGAAGTGAGAGGGAAAGTTGGGGGGGTATTCCATTGTGTCAAATGGGTGAAAGTATAGAGAAGAAGGGTTGTGAGACAGAAATGAGAGAGAAGTAGTTGAAGGGTAGGAAGAAGTGTAGAGTTATGGTTTAGTCTAGGACTGATTCAGGGTTAATGCAGGGGTAGAGCCAGGGACAATGATATAGGGAATCTCCAAACTCTGGATCCCACACAATTTGTTTTGTGAAGGGTAGATCATTCTTGCTCATCCTGGTCGACTTGTTTGAGTCAGTCACCAGAGCTGTAGATGAAGGTAAGCTAGTTGATCTGGCCAAGGCCTTTGATACCATTCCCCACTCAGGAATCATAGAAAAACTCACTAAGCTAGGCATCAACCCCTGTATCACTAGGTGGGTTGCAGACTGGCTCACAGATAGAATCCACAGTGTGAAAGTAGCTGACTTCGTCAGACTGCTGACCAGTCACGAGTGGAGTCCCACAGGGTTCAGTCCTGGGTTCTGTCCTGTTTGGCATCTACTTCTCTGAAGTCCAGGCCAGTACGAGGGGACTCTAGCTGACAAAGTTTGCAGATGATTGCAAGTTGGGAGCTATTATTAACTCCCCAAGTGATGTTGACATCCTACAGAAAGGCCTCAATGAGATGAACGACTGGTGTCAGAACTATGGCCTTAAGCTCAATGCCAAAAAATGTGTTGTCATCCCCTTTGGGAAAAACCTGGTTCCCATGAATTACCACATCGATCATAGTCCACTGAACACAGAAGACGTTATAAGAGATCTGGGAACACAGGCTGACAGCAACCTCTCCTTTGACCACCACATTGCCACTGTGGTCAGAAAGTCCTTCTATGTGGCACATCTCATTACTAAGGGTTTTGCATCTAGGAAAAAAGAGGTCATTGTCTCCGTCTACTCTTCCCTCATTAGGCCAATCATTGCGAATAGTGCCCCATTTGGCATGTACCTCACTAGACACCTGCAACAACTGGAGAGGCCACAAAAGTACCTCACAAAGAGGATCCTAGGCCTTAAACACTTGTCCTATATGGACAGACTCAAAAAACTCCAACTATTCTCTGTCTCATATCGCGTTCTTAGAGGCGAGCTCTGCTTGACTTACAAATCCGTGTCTGACCCAGCTCTGTTAGAAATGCCAAATCTAAAGAAATCCCAATCTGTCCGCACCACACACTCCAGAGACCTCAACCTCATTACCACAATCAACAGAACGTGCTGGAGGGACAGGTTCATAATCCACAGACTGCCCATGCTATGGAATAGACTTCCCATACATGTCAAACAGAGCACCTCACTGTCCCTCTTCAAGAGAAATCTTGATGAGTGGATGGGAAAAAGAAAATTCACCCCGGGGATCACTCCAGTGGATCTACTTGACAGAGGTACTAGGAACTAAGGTTAGGTGGCACGATGCCAGAGTAATCCTATGGGCTAGGCTTGTGAAGGCTCCAGGTCCATTAGCCTAGTACACACCTATGAACCTATTCTTCAGGTGTGACTTTAGCTTTTGCTTAAAATGTTTGATATGTTGTCCTGTTTTTAGAGGGACAGGTATGGTGGTCCATGCTGTGGCGACATACTTTGAGAATAGACTGTCACCAGCTGTATTGTTGGATTAGTGACATGGGGGAGCAGCATTTGGTTTGAGAGAGGGGGGTGTATTTGGTTTGTTTGGTTGGATTAGAGTTGACAGAGATGGACAGTTTGTAGCATTATACATGAGGTTAAGAGAAGTCACAAGTTTGGATAAATATAGTAAGTGCGGTTGTTCTTGCTAGATTAGTTCATAGGTTCATTGGTATATACTAGGCTAATGACCACCAGGGCCTTTATATGCTTAGCCATGCAATCCAGCCTGATTGTGTCCCTGTGTATCATGAGCGTTTATTAGGAGAGAGTATATCAGTTATGCAGTTTCTAGGGGTTATGTGGGAGGGGGGTATGTCAGTTTTGGCATTACTGTCTCCCTCTTTCTATCAAAGACATGGGGGCCAGATCTGGGGTGAATTTCCATTTTACCATCCATTGGTCAAGGTTGCACTTAAACAAGGTTAGGGATGGACTCTGCTTCCCATGGATAGGGAGTCTATTCCAGAGCATGGAGAGTGAATGCTAGGCAGTTGTGGGATTTTTGTGGGTGATTTACTGCAACCTTTGCTACTTTGTGATAGCATTGTCCAGACTTTGAGAACTGAGAGACTTGTAAGTTGGTGAAAATAAGGGTTGAGTAGAGACGTGTTGGAGTAGTAGGGAGAAAGTGTTTTCTGGTTTGGTCAGGGAGGAAATTTTTGACTATTTATATAGGGAACCCAATTTCTGGTGAGTTTTCTTTACTGTATGTTGGATACGGTAGTCAAATTTTAAGCTATTGTCTCTTCCTGTCCATGATATTTTACCATGTTGCGGACTCCCTGCCATGGTCTTTTCCATACTAACGTTTTGTTAGACTCACGACGTATAGCTTAAAATCAGATCATCAGTGTCTAAATTTAAATGCTTAGGTAAGGAATCTATAGGGTTTCACTCACACTATTATGTAGTCATCGCAGATCTGTTTGTTGTGCCTCTGTCTAGTAGTAGGTCCCTGATTACCTCTTCCGTGCCAATGGATTACCACGCCAAATTGGGTAGGAAGTTTCCACCCAGGTTTCGTTGTCATGTGAATCTATAGATACTGCTGTTACTTTCACAGGAGTATCCCTCACTGACATTCATAAATATACATTACTTCTAAACATAATGACCATGACTTGACTCACACTCAGTTTGGGAAGCAACCTTGAGAAAATAAACTTAGTATTGTTTGGTGCACCCATCACATGTTTTTTCTCTCCATTTGAATATACATTTTCACATGCATCCTTATTAGTAAAGAAGGAATAACATGGCATTCATATCTTGAAGGTTTCTGATCAACAAAACTACTGCTCCTGTTGTCCTGAGGCAGATAAATTAGTCTCACTTCTGGTGGTTGTTGATTTTGACTATACCCATTAGAGGGCGGAACAAATCGCTGAGAAAGTTGTATGACCATTCATAACAATAAGCCTGTGGTGGTATTTAAACAAGACTTCAAGTTCTCAAGTTGCTGATTCTAATCGTAATGTGATATTGCCACCTGATATTTTCATTTTTCACCTTAAAGCTTGTCTAAGAACGATAGTTTCCTCTTAACTTTTCACACCAAATTAAAATGCTTATTAGTAAAATATTTACAATAACAGAAGCATCAAAACCCATGTCTGTAAAGCAGGCACAATGAAGACAACTGCAAAGATGAAAATCCTTAATATTATAATGAAGAGTTTGTGCTAAGAAATGCCCACACCCTTAGAAAACATTCCATCGGAACCACAAAAACAGGTTTGTCCTCCTCTTCTCTGAATTGGAATGCTTAGCATTTTTGTTTTTTGAAAGTACTTCAGCATACGGAAAAAAATCATATACAAGGTCAGGAGACATTGAATATTTCATTGGCTTCTGCTGCTTTGTGTGAAACCGTGTTATGTCACCATGTAAAAGTGCACATTATATTATTTATAAGTTGTAAAACACTAAGCATGCATCATATTGAAAACACATATGGCAGTTGCTGGGCTGAGAAGAAAAACAAGTGAAACAGCAATGTATTGCTTTGTTCAGAAACCAGAGAATAACAAAAGGCACATTGAGCCAAGGTTCATTGCAATGTTATACGGGAGTATAGCAGTGCAGGTGCCTGTTACATGAGTAAATTTAAACATCTTTTATATTTTCTTTTGTCACATAGGCCGTATTTGTATCGCTGGTGAACCAGGTTTGAAAACTGCTATAGACTATATTTCTTTTGGTGCTTTTTTAATATGTTTATTGACTGGCAAGTGAAGTAGTCTGTTTCGATCCCCATCTCAGCCATGACTTGAATCACAAGAGCATGGCAAATGTAATGTGTATGGATGGTTTGCAGTCATTAATCACAAACAGATTTTGTGAGGTCAGAAGAAATAAGATTGCTTGTGGAAACATATGCAGACATGGAGAGACTTTGCAGACTGCATGCTGACAGTGACCTGAGCTTAGGAATTAACCATAGTCCCAGGAGTTGTAAAGCAGATCTTAACCACCAAGTCACAGTACAGATCTTTTCATGGAAAGGGGGAGGGTTTTGACCCAGATGACTATCCTTGGGAGGGTTAGTGGATGTAGAGTTCACAGTTACCCTCTATTGTACAGTCTTTAATGTTGATAAAGAGACAAGTAGAAGGGACTTCTAAGGCTTCCAAGTAGCAGGCTCTCCATATACAGTGCAGGCCTACACAGATGTGGTAGCTGGCATATTTGTAGGGTTGTTGTACAATTACTTACCAGCCATGCAGTGTAAAGGAGTAGGGAACCCCCCATCTTGTTAGAACACAGCTGGTGGGGGCTAAAGGTATGTTGGCCAATCAGCTGAGGTGGTAGGGGTCCTGGCCACAAGAATTCAATACAGACGAGATTCAAAAATATCACTATAACTACAAAACAAGTAAAGCATAGCATGAATGGATGGTACAAGTGAAAGAGTTGGTGGTTATAGCCAGTGGTATGTAACCTTTGAACGGAATAGTATAAAATAAAGATTTTGAACAGTGTACTTGTGTTTATTCAAAAAAAAAAAAAGACTAAAAGCTTTATTAAGATGTCTATTTTTGTTATTAACTGGATCTTTGGAAACACTAAAAGTTGGTGTAAGTGTCTCAATGTTTTTGTTACAGTAATGGACTGATATCTCCATTGAAATACTGAAAGTTTGAGTAAGTGCATTAATATTTTTGTCATCTATAGACCATTAGGAAAGTTATATTTTATAGCAGCCAAACAAAGTAATAAGCCTATATGGAACTGAGAGGACTGAAGACAGAACACCAGACATTTATGTTGGAGCTGTCCTGTTTTATATAACCAGAGATAGTTACATGGTCTGATGTATCTAGAATTAGATATGTGAGGATGGGATGAAGGAAGAATAAGAAAACAAGTATAGTTCCCTTAGTATTATGTAGGAGGTAACCGCTTGCACAGTATATTGACCATATAGGCTGGTGGTTATGGTAATACTCTTTAAGTAAAACATTCTGAAGACCTGGCTTTACTTCTTATATTGACTGCCTGAACTCTGTGTGACTCTTAACAAACTACTTATTCAGTCTAAACTAAGACTGTGGGTTGCCCAGGAGTATAATAGTTGTGTTTAGTGGGCTTTACCTGGTTACCAAAGACTAAAAATATTTTATCAAGGGACATGAGAAAAGTGCTTTACCAAATGCCTACATTAAGAAGAGTAAGTCCAGTGGAACAGTGCCTAAAATGTTTACATGAAGAAACCAAAGAACAGCAGCTGACATTGAAGGTTCAGAACATGTAGTCCTCTCAAAAAAAACTTTCTGCGAAATCAGTCAACTAATTTAACTTATTAGAACAATAATTTAATGACAGAAATGGGAGTCTGTGGCTTTGGGCCTTTTGTGTTAGAAGGTGTATGTTACAATTGTATTTATTCTGCATGAACAGTCTGCATTATCTTACTGTTTCTGTTATCACCACCTGTTGGGTGGCAGATGATGGTGCAACACAGGAAATGCAAAAGTAGTATATTCAAAGTAGGGCCACAGTGTGCACCTGTGAACTGCACAACATAAAATAACATTAAACTACTCTAGTGTGGCATGCAACCCTAAATGGTACATGTGTGCAAGATACTTTGATTTAAAATGCAAGTTCCCTAATACACACCCCGAATAATAACAAAACACCACCTTCAAATATAGTCGTAGTTGTGCCTAGCACTAGGTATCTCTTTTAAATGGCATTGTTTTCTGTCTCACACAAAGCACCTGGCAGGAGGCTCAGGCCCATCCTATATATGTCCTGCCCAAAACCATGGGCAAGAAGCAGTGTCATCACACCAGCATTCCCCTTTGATAGCCCTTGTTCTGTACACAGAGATTATATCCATTCTCAAACCAGCCTCATTGAAAAAATGCCAGTGTTATCACTAGCTTTAGTCTACTGGGACATCATTTTGTCTTTGTCTTCTGCATCAATGCCACAGAGATGAAATTCACCCCCCTGCCCTCACTGAGCTAGTATTATAAATGAGAAATTGCAGTCTGCAGCTGATTTGTCTTGTGTAATATTGGCCTGCCATCTAATTTTCATTGTACGTTAATCTTACTTTTTTATTTATTTTTATTAGGCCTTATTTTAGGCAACACTAATGGACCCATGAACCATGTTGTGAAGTGCTGTCACTTCCTGTAATGATTCTGGTTACTGATTTTGCACCGCCTCTACCTTCTGGCCGAGAATAACCACCGTACAAAGTATAGAGTCCTTGTTATGCTCCTTTACCTGCTGACCTTTGACCATTTTTGGAAAGCATGCATTGAAAGGTGTGCATTTGTTGACTGATAACACCTTGAGACTTGTGTAGCTTTTGTGCACCTCTGATAAATACAAAGAACATCTGATGCATATGTATAGTAAAAGCAGACCATAACAATATTCATTTAGAATTAACTGTACAGTATGCTAACATTCTTGTATTAATGTGCACATGTACCTGGCCAGGCTGTGAGAGTTAAATTAATGCAGGATTAATTATACTTGAAGGTGTCAGGAATATTTCAACACTACTTAAAGCAATGGGCCTTAAAACATACAGGGTGCTTTTTGGTTTGGTAATGCTGGAGAAACCTAGTACTTTAGTCTTCACATATTGTACAGTTTTACAAAACTATCTAGAACCCCAAGCCACCAAAACCATCTAGAACCCCAAGCCATCAGTAACTGCTGATTGACATTATTTTCACAAAAGAAATGGCAAAACTATGCTGGTTGTGTAGAAGCATTGCATAGACAAGGAAACAAAGCCAACTCCTCAAGCTGAAACATTAAGAGATGGGTCATCATGTGGAATATGTGATTAAAGTATCTATAAAGGCAGATGTAAGGTCTGTGGAATGATAAACATAAAATCTAAAAAGAGCTATAGAAATTAGGTGATGGTCTTGATGGCGTATCTAATTTAGAACCCATAACTGATACAGAATTTTATGTTCATGACATACATTGCTTAGAAATACAAAATGAAACCCTTCAGAATCAGAGCAAAATGCAAGTTATTTCAGAAATGCAGGAATACAATGGATGATGGAGGTGGACAGCAGTGTCTGTTACTTCAGAGACTGGCTACAATAAACTGTTTTCTGACAAAAAAAACATACTGCCAAGAAGTTATATCCTAAGACTGTGATCAAAATGCTTGTAATATAGCAAATGATGAACTTTATGTGTAATCAAGCAGTACTCATGCTTGTTGTAGAAAGTAGCTATGGAAACTTTGAACTGGGCTGAGACACTATTTGGGATTTAGGTAAAACATTACAAGATTATGGCTGTAGAACTTACACTAAGAAACATAAATGTAGCAGTCATTAAAATCATGTAGAAAGCAAATGAATGAGTGGGCCTAACTGGAATGGGACAGGGCTGTATTATGGTAGTCAAAGACAGCTTACCTGTCATCAAACAACAGCTGTGATTAATCATTTTCATCCACGGCTTTCTGTAATACTCCTACATTCTAGCCACTTTGACTATTTACAGGTTTGACTATGATCAAAAGAACCAGTCTTAAGTGAAATGAAGCACTAGACAATTGACTCTGTGATGCTCCCTGTTGCACCTTGATCTCCTGAACCCCTCAGCACCCTCCTAGTTTCCCCATCTTGGATTCCCATACCATCCCCCCATATTATTTATTTTTTGTCTTTTCACACTGTCTTCTATTTCTGTTTTTTCCTCCAACCTTTCAAGACATCTTAGCTGATTAAACTTGAACTGTGAGATGTGTAGAAAGTATCTGAATTACGTTGGGTGTGGGGGCTGCTAGGATCCTGGAAGCCATGGGATTCTAGATGCTCTGAAGTGAATTTTAGAGTTTGTTGGCAATCTTTTTGATCCAATGATGACCTGAGCAAAAGTCATGAGTAAGGAAAGAAATGTGTTTGTTTTTCTTCCAATTAAGGAATTAGCTATGTCCAAAGTGTAATGTTCAGTTTTGGCTAAATAGTAGTTAGCAATAAATGGATACGTAAAGCATCTGAAAATTGTGCTTCCTAACCCCTCCCAAAAAAGATGGCAACTTCAGTGTATCTTTCTGGCATTAAATTGGAATGAAACTGAAAAACACTTTGCCACAGTTAGTTGTCATGCATGCAAACAGTATGTCTCCTCAATCCTACCCCCCCTATTGTGTATCCCTGTTAGACTGGGTGAAAAAGGTGAAAGAATAAATATAATTCAACTTATTGCTGTTAGACATATATAAACAACATGCTTCCTTATAACATTATAACCTACAAGATTTTTATGCATTTGTGTAAAATTAGTTGGGTACTTTACTCTTAAACAGTTTTTTTATCAAAATCAAACATTTGGGGTATACACAGCAAAGTTTATCTAATTGCTGGAAATCAGGGCTGTCTGTAGATGACAATGACTGACCAAGTTAAACAGTCATTATTTGGGCTTTGCAACAGTAGTGTGCATTTCTGTGAAGCAAGCCATAATACTTTAGTAACAGTAAAGTAACTAACTTGCTTCAAACAAATGCACACAATCTTGCAAAGCCAGGTTAATGATTATTTAACCTGGCAAATGACAGAAAGTCCATTTTTTTCCACAGACGGACCCATGTCTAGCAATTATATCCACTTTGTTGACTGCATGTACTTCAGATGTCTGATTGTGATTATACAAAAAATGGCCACAGTAATGTATTTCAGTTTTATTTTGCACAAACAGAAGCTACAATAAAACATCCCATCTTGCTTCACACAAATGCACATCAGTCCTGGAAAGAAAGAAAAAGGACTGCTTAAATTGATAAAATGACAGTAGGCTCTGTTATTTTTTCCATGGACAGCCCCTATATCTAGAAGTTATAGTCAATTTGTTGATTGTGATAAAAATAATGGTCACACCAATATAGTTCAAATTTGTTTCACACAAATGGTAAGCAGAATAAGGTTTCCCAGCTATCTTTATAAAAACGCACATTAGTCATAGAAATCCAGAATAATAACATTTTTTACTCAGTGTTGTCAGTTTCATCAAGATGTCAAAAACTGTGTTTTAATTGGTTATACATGCTCTTTCAAAGGTTATGCTTAATTTCATTCTCTGGCAGAAAGAGTGGGCTTTGATTGTGTGTTGTTGTTGCTGAGAATGTTGAACAAACGTGTTGAGGTAAGAGTGCTGGAGTTGAGAAGGATGATACATTGTTGGTGTGTGCTCCTGAAGATTTACTAGTAGGTGGGGACAAGGAAGTTTTTTATGCTGAGCAGATGGAAATCTCCTTGCCTGCTAAATATAAGGGGCAGTTGCTCAATTTACCACAGGATCCCAGGAGGGACCTGATTGAGTTAAGTGTTCAGAAAGGGTCTTTCTTGATATTACTGCTTCTTCCCAGGCTCAAGATACTATCCCTGTAGATGTGGAGCAATTGTTGGTGTTAGACCAGTCTATGAATGGAAATAATTTGAAAGATTGATAAAGGTGAGGATAACAAAGGGAAATGCATTGCAGACATTGAATAAGGGAATATGTGCAGGTGAATGTTTGCTCAGCAGACAATGAGAAGGAAGGAGGAAAGGGGGGTGAAGGGGAAGTGTCTGTCAGTAGTTTGGTTAGTAAGCAAAATTGCTTAAGAAAAAAAGATTCAAAAAGGGTAAACATTGAATTGCACTATTTGTTTTTGGAAGGTCAACAGGCTGTTATTGACATTTGTTGATTTTTGATTGGTGTATGTTTTTTGACCAAATATCATCTGTGAATTGGATGTTCAACAGCTGACATTATTTCAGAGGGAGCACACAGTGTTGCACTGGAATAAAGATATTTTTTGGAGTACAGGTTGAGAAACATGTTTGGCAATTGCCGTAATGGCTTACTCAAGGGTTTAAACGTTTTACATGCTAGTTTGAATGTGACTGATCATATGCAGTTATTCATATCTTTGGATGTTTATTTTGAATGTGACTGATCATATGCAGTTATTCATATCTTTGGATGTTTATTTGCGTGTCTCCCTTCTGGTAATGATAGCTGCTGATTTTAACTGTACTTTACAAAAAATGCCCTGCAAAGGTAATGAAGCTAGAGTGTGCCTTAATCTTTTAAATGATTTTCAATTTCAGTTAGGAGAAGAAAGGGGGCATGCTTATAGCAGGGGTCAATATAAAAATTAAATTTATTTATTTTTTTTTTGTTCTTGGTCCTCATTTACCAGCAGTAGAGGGGGTAGGAAATGGCTGGGTTTTTCAGACCATGTGGCTGTATAGACTGTGTTCAAAACTGATGCTGCTGTGCTAAGGGTAGGAAAAGATGTAGAGAATGACAGGATATATACCTTTTAGTAGACACTGTGTACCTTGAAGCAGCAGTTATTCCATGACTGTGTGGTGGGTAGAATAAAAGAGAACCATGGGTAGTTACATTGCTGGTTGGAAAAGCATTAGTTGAAACATAAGAAATGTGTATATAAGAAATGGTGTGAACAATTTAAAAGGCTCATTGGAAATTATACAGTTTTCAGAAGCTGATTTTTGACATTAATAAATTGTGTACTAAAGATGCTTTACTTAGAGAAGAATATTGTATGAAATAAACTCTGGAGGAAATTAATCCTTTATTTAGTGTCTACTTTTTGAAGAGAATAACAGGGGATGTAAGAAGTGGTTGGTCATGGAAGATTAGCCATTTATAATTTCAGTATATTACAATGGGTTGAGGAGTTTTTACAAGGTCTATGTAGTCATGTTTAGCAATTGTATTTCTAAAGTGAGATTCCTCATTTTAGTGATGAGGAGTTTAAACTGTTAGGTGAACCTTTTCCAATTAAACATTCTGTGCCCAATGAGAATGGGTTGAGTTATAATTTTTATAAGATTATGCTTACCAAGAAAAAGTGTTTTTGAGGTCTTTGAATGAATTGGTTTTATCTGGATCAGTTCCTAACTTGGCTTGTAAGGGGCTGGCAAAGTTGATTTGGAGAAAGAAAGGTGATAAATAATTCAGAGTTCTAGAGACCTACAGTTTTGTGAAATGTTGATTACAACATTGTTATGGGTCTGCTTTGGATTAGGATTTTAAAGGGTCTGAGCAGCCCGGTAAGAGCAAATGTAAATGGTGTTCCTGGTAGGGATATGAGGCAAATGTTATTCTCAATAAAGAAACTGTTAGAAAGTTTCAAAAACAAGGAAATGGAGGACTACTTAGTTTCTTGTGAGATTAAGAAAGCCTTTGATTCAGTTAAACATGAAAGTATATGGGATGTATTGAGAGGGAATCATTTTTTTTCTGGGAAGGTTCAATGTCTCTTACAGAAAGTATAGTCTGCATCTTTGTTCTGTTGTTTAATAAATGGTTGGCTTGGATATAATATCAGACTTAATGAAGGAGTTAAACTGGGGTGTCCCCTCAGCCCCTCTCTTTTCTGCTTAGTAAAGAATGCAGTTAGTACTTTGTAAGCAAACCAAGTTAGCAATTATATTTCTAAGGTAAGATTTCTCATTTTAGTGATAAGGAGTTTAAACTGTTCGGTAAAACTTTTACAATGAAACATTCTGTGCCCAATGAGAATGGGTTGAGTTATCATTTTTATAAGATTATGCTTACCAAGAAAGTTTTATAAGATTATGCTTACCAAGAAAAAGTGTTTTTGAGGTCTTTGAATGAATTGGTTTTATCTGGGTCAGTTCCTAACTTGGTTTGTAAGGGACTGGCAAAGTTGATTTGGAAAAAGAAGCGTGATAAAATAATTCAGAGTTCTGGAAACCTATAGTTTTGTGAAATGTTGATTTTAACATTGTTATGAATCTGTTTTGGAATAGGATAATGAAGGGTCTGAGCAGGCTGGTAAGAGCTAATGTAAATGGTGTTCCTGGTAGGGATATGAGGCAAATGTTATTCTCAATAAAGAAACTGTTAGAAAGTTTCAAAACAAGGAATTGGAGGGCTACTTAGTTTCTTGTGATATTAAGAAAGCCTTTGATTCAGTTAAACAAAGAAAGATTATTGAATGTATTGAGAGGGAATCATTTTTTTCTGGGAAGGTTCAATGTCTCTTACAGAAAGTATAGTCTGTATCTTTGTTCTATCATTTAGTAAATGGTTGGCTTGGATATAGTATCAAACTTAATGAAGGAGTTAAACTGGGGTGTCCCCTAAACCCCTCTCTTTTCTGCTTAGTAGAGAACGCAGATGTCCTTCAAGAATGCAACTGCAGTCCTGACATATGGGTTGTCCTGCCTCAGGCAGCCCTTCGGTCGGCCGGATTCCAAAGTCCGGGTCCGGCATCGGCCGATGTCGCCTACTCCCTATAAAGGCATCCGCCGACGCCATCTTCTTCAGTCTTTCTTGCCGCGTGGTGCCCGAAGCAGAAGCAGTTCGCAAGTGCCGGTCGGTCAGCTCCTGTGTTTTCAGTTACCGAAGTCACCAAAAACATTTTTCTTGCCTCAGCCGATGTCAGAAAAAATTGAAAAGGTTAATAATTGTTTGTCTTGTGGTAAACAAATACCTCATAAGGACTTCCATTCTTACTGCCTTCCCTGCCTGGGCCCAGACCACGACGTCTCGGCCTGTGCTGCCTGTGCTTGCTTTAATAAGCGCACACTCAGGCGCCAGGCAGAATTTGCTGAAGACTTTTCTGGCGAAAATTACGCTTGTATCATGCCGTCGGAACAACCGACAGCACATATTTCCAAAAAACGTAAGGACCGGGATCGACATCCTCGGCCCGCGTCGTCCACCGATACCACGCTTAAGCCTTCCGTGAGTGCATCGGTCTCTTCGGAGGTGGTAATTCAACCGCTCCAGGCCGAGGTTTCCCGGTGCGGTTGTTGATTTTCCTCCCGAAACCGAAGCTCAAGATTTACCTGACACCATACCAGTGGATAAAGTTACTCCTGCACGTGAGGCAGCTAGGCCTCCGGTCTCCATGTCCATCAAGGCCTACACACGTGCTAAGGCTGCCAGCCAGGCTAAGGCCCATCCTCCTAAAACTTTTTCCCAGGGCCCCTCTTCTGATAAACAGATCATGACCCTAGCTGCAGATCTAATCTCTCTAATCAGAGGTTCTCAGTCGCATCCAGACAGAGGTTCTCAGCCTCCTGCAGATAAAAGACCTAGGACTGAGCAGACAGATACCCTCTCTTCAGATGAAGCCTCTAGGGATTCAGAGCACTCAGATACCCAGGAAGAATCCTTCCAGGCCTACGAGGACTCTGATACTGAGGAATCAATTCCTTCTGCCTCTCCTCCAGAGGATATTTCTTTCTGAGAAGTTCTCCACTCCATGAGAGAACATTTTCAGTGGCAGGGTCAGGAATTTTCTGACTCCAGGAAAAGGCTACGTACCTTCCTTAAGTTACCCCAGCACAGACCTTAGCTATTCCTCCAGTGTTGGATGTCTTGGATGATGTATACTCAGACTCCAGTGCTTCCCCTGATTCTCTCCCTCCTGCTCCTGTCAAGCCAGACAGATATTACAGGGTTCCTGAAACTCATAAGCATCTCTTTAAGGCCCACTCTGTGGATCTAGAAACTATTTCACAGGGCCCTAAAGGAGTGGCTACTTCGGCCAAAACCCTTTGCCCAGACAGGGAATCAAGGTCCCTGGAAAGATGGGGCAAAAAGTTTATACCTCTTCCACCCTTGCCATGAGGTCACTTAACTGTCTTTTCATATGTTTCAGTACCAGGATTACTTAATGGATGATTTGCAGAAAAGGTTAGCCTCTCCTGAGCCTATAGATAGAAAAGCATTGCAGGATTTGGTTCATAACACTCAGCAGGTTAGCAATCATTTTCTTCAGTGTGGTTATGATGCATTGGAAGCTTCATGTAGGGCAGCTATGACAGGGGCGTTATCGTAGACATGCTTGGCTGAAAGAACAGCCACTGCCAGACCATGTTAAAGTAAAGCTCCTAGATGCACCTCTGGAAAAACAGAAGCTTTTTGGTGCTAACGCACAGGATGTGTTGAATTCTATTGAGGAAAAGGCTAAATCAGTACAGACAGTCAAGGATTTCCTCCAGGTTCAGCCACCCAGATTCAGCAGGAATTGGCCTTCAAAGAATTGGTCCTTTCCAGACACTGACAAGTTTCAAAGGGGAAAAAACAGGCGTGCTCGAGGTAGAGGGCAATACCGAGGCTCCTACAGGGGCCGCCAATGGCAACCACCAAATCAGAGAAGTGGCGCAGGGAGTTCAGCTGCACCACAGGGACAATCACAATGACTTGACTTTCACTCCACTGACCAAGGCTCAAAGAGAAGCACCTCTAGGCGGAAAATTATCCTTATTCTCAAAGAACTGGCACATTTTAACCAAGGACAAATGGATTCTGGACATAGTAGACAAAGGGTACAGGTTCCACTTCCATACCTTACCAACGAGACAAGCCATGCCAAACCTGCCACAAAATCAAAGGGCAGACGCACTCATACAAGTTTCAAAGCTGTTACAAATAAAAGCAATAGAAAAGGTTCCTCCTCAGGAACAAGGCCAGGGATTCTATTCAAGACTGTTCCTTGTTCCAAGAAAAGAAAAGCAATGGAGACCTATACTGGACTTGTCCGCTCTAAACACTTTTCTCATTGTGCCAAAATTCAAAATGCTGACTTTACATCAACTCTTTCCCATGCTGGGCAAGGGGTCTTGGCTGGTTACTCTGGACCTCAAGGAGGCATACCTGCATGTCCCTATCAGACACAGTTGCAGAAGATACCTCAGATTTCTTGCAGGGTCAGAGCATTATCAATTCTCAGCATTGCCGTTTGGCTTATCTACTGCGCCCAGAGTATTCACGAAATGCCTGGCATCAGTAGTTGCACATTGCAGGCTCCAGGGGATTCAAATATACCCTTACCTGGACGACTGCCTTATACAAGCAGACAGCAAACAAACCTTGATAAGAAACTTGGACTATGTCATTCAGTTACTACAGGCTTTGGGATACACAGTCAACATTCAAAAATCAAGACTACTGCCATCCCAACAGATTATTTTTCTAGGAGCCAAATTGGACACACAATCACAAATGGCTTTCCTCACAGAGGAGAAACAAGAACATTTACCAGATTACTTCAAAAGCCTAGCAAAGCTCACCCAGCTGACCGCAAGGAAAATCCTGCAGGCCCTGGGGTTCATGGCATCTTGCATTCTTCTGGTACCTCTGGCAAGACTACACATGAGAAAGCTGCAATGGTACCTAAAAAGCTTATGGTCTCAACACAGCCACAATCTAGAAGACGTAATACCACTCATTCCATGCCTGCAAAGGGAGTTTTTGTGGTGGGCTCAAGCAAGTCATTTAAACAAAGGCATGTCTTTCAACAAACCTCTAGTAAGTCAAACCATTACAACAGACACCTCAGATCATGGATGGGGGGCGCACATGGAGGGCAGATGCATTCAAGGGCAATGGACTCCCAGGGAAATGCATCTGCACATAAATCAAAAAGAGATGTTGGCAGTGATACATGCAATCGAGGCCTTCGGGAAATCCCTTCAACAAGGTCATCTGCTAATAAGGACAGACAACACCACTGTCATGTGGTATATAAACAAGCAGGGAGGCACTCACTCTTATCCCCTCTGCAGACTAACAATGACTCTTTGGGAAAAGTCCCTGAAACTGAACATCCACTTGCAATCCCAGTTTGTTCCAGGCAAGGACAATGTTCTGGCAGACAGGTTGAGCAGAAATTTCTTGGACCCGCACGAATGGATGCTGCATCCACACATTTTCTCACAAATAACAAGTGCATGGGGAAGACCAGACATAGATCTCTTTGCTTCTCACCTCAATCATCACCTGGAGAAGTTCTGTTCAAGGACGCACCATCCTCTAGCCTGGAGAACGGATGCTCTCTCCTTCAGCTGGAATTCCCTGACAATTTATGCATTCCCCCCTCTACCATTACTGACCAAGGTGTTACTGAAGATCAAAGCAGAACAACCAAAAGGAATTTTGATAGCTCCAGACTGGCCAAGGCAGCACTGGTATCCATTGCTACTGAGCATAACTCACATAACTCACACCAAACCGTGGCCCTTGCCTCAATGGCCTCTGCTTCTAACTCAGCACAATTACAGGACTGTTCATCAAAACCTGCAAACATTGCAGCTGACAGCTTGGAGGGTTCCATGACTTTCACCCATATCTCTCTGTCCGAAAAAGTACAGGAAATCTTGCTGGAAGCATGCAGACCTTCCACCAGAAAAACCTATTCAGCCAAGTGGAAGAGATTCATCATCTGGAATGCCAACAAGGGTCAGGATGCATCAGTAATGAGCATACCACAGATATTAGAATACTTGGCAGAAATGCTTCATAGTGGCCTCTCATATTCTTCCATAAAAATTCACGCTTCAGCAATCTCAGCAAAATACAACTGTGACCCACGTGTTTATCCCTTGCTAAGACAGTTTCTAAGAGGGATAAAGAATATCAAACCTCCCAGAAAACCACCAGTACCTGCATGGGACCTCAATTTCGTCTTGGAAAAATTAACTCTTCCTCCTTTTGAACCAGCAGCATCTTCAGAAATGCAATTTTTCTCCTGGAAAACGGTTTTCCTGTTGGCAGCCTCAGCAAGAAGAGTCTTGGAGATACAGGCCCTCATGGCAGTACCTCCCTTTCTCATTTTTCATCAGGACAGAGTTTCTCTAAGAACCAATCCTTCATTCATGCCAAAAGTGATATCCAGGGTGTCTCTAAATCAAGCAATTCACCTGCCTACTTTCTTTCCCAATCCTCAAAATAAGGGGGAAAAGCTGCTGCACACTTTGGACATACACAGACAATTACGCTACTACTTGGACAGAACAAAGACCACCAGAAAGTCTGACCAACTATTTGTAGCCTATGCTGCTGGAGTACAAGGAAAGGCAATCTCCAAACAAACAATTTCAAAATGGATTGGACACTGCATCAGATTCTGTTACTCTTTCCATGGAAAAGGTGTGCCAGCCAATATTAGGCCATACTCCACCAGAGCTATAGCCACGTCCACAGCCTTTCTAAGAGGAGTGGCTACGAAGGACATTCTAGAGGCTGCTACATGGAGCTCTGTGCATACATTTACCAAACACTACAACCTGCCTTTATACTCCAGATCCCGAGCAGGCTTTGCTTCGGCAGTCCTGCAGGGCATTTTAGCTACACCATCCCTTTCTTAGATCCTACCACCCCAGCGTGGCTATGGTATTCAACCCATATGTCAGGACTGCAGTTGCATTCTTGAAGGACATAGTACAGTTTTGTACCTACCATAAATGTAGATGTCCGATAGATATGCAACTGCTGTCAGGTTTTCCCTCCCTCCTACCCCTCTGCAATTTTCCTTTTGGGTCCATTCCCCCTTTTCCTCTGTTAGCTGAGGATATCTGTTATGGTGTATCTGTTTATTACTGTTGTGCATGTCTGGAATTTTTTATCCATTCACCAAATTTAGCCTTCTTTGGAGGGCACCTGGCATCTGGGGCAAGAAACACTGAAGAAGATGGCGTCGGCGGATGCCTTTATACCCCAGCCGCTCTGACATCGGGGAGTAGGCGACATCGGCCGACGCCGGACCCGGACTTTGGAATCTGGCCGACCGAAGGGCTGCCTGAGGCAGGACAACCCATATGTCAGGACTGCAGTTGCATATCTATCGGACATCTACATTTATGGTAGGTACAAAACTGTACTTTACTACTATGTAGGCAAACCAAGTTACGTTCTCTGCTGGAGTATTTTTCTCTCTTTGAGTAGTATGATTTCTCTTACTTTGACATATGTGGATGGTTTTAGTTTTTATGGTAAAAGAAATCCTGAATTAGATCTGTTTTGGTATTATATTAGCTGAACTGCAGAAAGTGAGTTTATCTATTAATAAAGGTAAATCTTCTGATTTTGAGTGATTTGTGGTATTTTTCAATATTCCTTTCTTTAGGACATCTGTTAAGGTGCTAGAGGTTTCTTTTCGGATTGACCATGTGTTTTCAATCAATGAGTTATTTGTCCGGATGCTTTATAGTTATTTGTATGTATGTGGAAATGTTTAGTTTGCTGTTCCATTAAAATGTTTATGTATTACATTCATTTTTAGGTAAATTGCAGTATTTGGGGAACATCATTTTGTTTCCCACTACAATGGGAAAAAAGCTAACTGAATTTTACTTTTCAGTTATTTGGGGATCTTGTTTAAATGGGTCTATATTAGAACACCGAACATTCAAAATGTCGAATGTTCTAATATCGAACCCTATCAATGGAAAATACTAAACATTGTACATTCAGAACAGCAAATTTTTTTCCTAGGGAAAAAAATTGCTGTTCCAAAACACATACACACAACACAAGCACATCAAACAAACAGCAATCCACACATATACACCTAAACTCTTACACCTAACCCTATACTAAACTATACACACACCACTAACTATCCACTTACCTTAACCCAAACCCTAACCCTAAGGTCCGTCACTATCGCACACTCACCTCACCTGCGCACTAACCCTCACTCACCTAACCCGCCCTAACCCTCACGTCCACACAATCGCACACATACCTAACCTGAGCCCTAAACTTAACTCACCTAACCCGCCCTAACCCTCATGACCACACAATCGCACACATACCTAACCCACACTCAATTGCACACTTACCTGAACCCGACCCGTAACTTTCCACCAGAGCGCTGAAAATACTGAAGCAACAGAAACGGACAACCAAATTCTTTCCCTAGGAAAAAATTTGGTTTTCTGTTTCTTCGATATTTTCAGCGTTCGCTGTAAATGGGTCCATATTAGAACACTCGACATTTTAAATGTTCAGTGTTCTAATACAGACCCATTTAAATCTGGTGAAGAGGAGTATTTTATATAATATGGTAGGAGAGGGAGGATTAGCATTTCTCCACCCACTCTTTTTTTTCTTTGTATTGGATTTTCTGTGTTTTACATACTGGTTCTTAGACCGCACTTTGTTAATACTTAATAGAAAGTTATGGGAATTTATTTTCTGATGGGGTAAGGAATGCAAAAGAACTTTTCCTACAGCAGTTGGAAGTTTTTAAGAAAATTCAGAACTGGAAGTTGTCTTTAGATCTCTTCCCCAAAACAAGGACATTTTGATATTTAGAAATTTGGGGGACTTTTTTAAATGGACTCATGGGATGCATTTATCTGATGCTGTCAAGAAGTTGGAAGAACAGTTTCTGGGATGAGTTGTGTGTGTACATTTTATGTGGAGATTTTCCTTAGGAAAACTAACAGTTAAAGGAGATGTGAAATATGAATGTTTTGTAGAATTATGTAGTTCTTATTGTAGACTGGAAGGGGCTCGGTGTATTGCCTTATTGGCCTACCTTAGAGCTATGAAATTTTGGAATAAATGTTCCTTTTTCTATTCATCTCCACCTATTTGTGCAGTAACTTATGAAATTATGATATGTGTGCATTATGATGCCTTAGGAGCACAGTGGATGAATATTCTTTGATAAACAAAACCCTGTGTGTTTTTTTTTTGGAAAGAAAGGTGCCGGGAAGTATTAAAAAATCAAATTTGGGATTTGAGTACATTATTTAAAAATGTTTTGGGCTATGGGTGAACAGGTATAGGGATTAAATTCATAATATAATATAATGCTGTGCATAAGTTATTTGCATTTTTATCTTCTATTTTCTGATTTTAATAAAATGGCTACTCTTTTTGATAAGTGATATGGGATTTTTTTACTTCCATCTGAGCTGCTGCCAACTCATGCAGATGAGTCCTTGGTTTAATGTCTCACAACACATAACTTGATTCACATAAGTTCACTTTAGTCCTGCAAAGCCAGACTAATGGCTATTTAATTTCTGCAAATGACACCAGAGTTAGCCATCTTCATCCACAAACGGTCCCTGTACCAAGCAATTATAACCACTTTATACATGTCTACACCTCAGATATCAGATTGTAATAAAAAATAGTAGCCACAGTAATTTAATTTATGTCAACCCCTATTACTACTACACACACACACACACACACACACACACACACACACACACACACACACACACACGATCACATTTAGTCATTAGTATGACTGTGTATACATGAGATGCCTGTTTGCTTACAAATGAATGAATATCTTTATAAATGGGGGCCCAGGAACGTATTTTACTTTGCTGCTGTCAGAACAATTGCAGACCCCCCTCCCCCGTGTACATACATAACAGACACACACACACACACACACACACACACACACACACACACAAACAATTACAGTCACTTGTATGATTGTCTATACCTCAGATGTCGGCTTGCATATCCGCTGGATTGCCAACTGGCTCACAGATAGGCTGCAGGAAATCAAAATAGGGGAAGTTACTTTCACAAATGGAGTTCCCTTGGGTTCTGTGCTGGGACCTTCCTGTTTGGCATCGGCTTTTCTTAAGTAAAGTCAAATACCAAAGGACTCTGGCTGTCTAGGTTTGCAGATGACTTCAAGGTAGGAGCAGTCATTGAATCCCCAAATGACTTTGCCATCCTGTAGGAATGTTTGTCCCAAATAAATAACTGGCGCCAAAGTCATGGACTGATACTTAATGCTAAAAATGCTTTATTGCATTCTTTGGGAAGTTACCTATCCAATGGGAACTACCACATTAACAATACGCTTGTGAGAGTTGACCCAGTTGTATGGGATGTAGGAA
The DNA here is from genome assembly GCF_019279795.1 of Protopterus annectens. Classification (NCBI taxonomy): domain Eukaryota; kingdom Metazoa; phylum Chordata; order Ceratodontiformes; family Protopteridae; genus Protopterus; species Protopterus annectens. The sequence goes on from NC_056737.1 coordinate 811,410,901, forward strand.
CTTATGTGGACAGTGACCTAACTTTTGACCAATGTTTCCATTATTGTAAGAAAGTACTCCTGTATTGTACAGCTTATAAACAAAGGGATTGTGTCTAGATCTAGGGGATGTCATTGTCCCCCTTTTCTCAGCTCTCATTAGGCCAGTCATTGAATATAATGCCTCCTTTGGTATGTATCTGTCAAGACACATGCAACAACTGGAACACCCACAGAGATACCTTACTAAAAGGACACAAGGCCTAAACATAGGTCTTATATGGACTGACCCAAAGCCTTGTCACTATACGCTGTATCTTACGGACTGTTAAGAGGTGACCTGTGTCTGGTATACAAAGCATCCTCTGAACAATACTGATGGATTTCCTGCACATTAGCAAGTTAGAAGACAACATGAATACTCTGTTTAGGGATACAAACCTCTTGTGCAACATCAACGGAACTCTTTGAAGAGACAGGTATGTCTTGCAGAGGATACGACTACTCAGGAACAGACTTCCCATCCACACAAAACAACATTCATCCCTGTCCATTTTCAGGTGCTGCTTAGATCTAGGATGGGAGACAGAAAATCTACCCCAGGACTGACCCCTGTACTATTAATGGATAGAGGCAGGTTCAAAATGCATTATCCCATGGATGGGTCCCCTCAAATTATCTTTGGTATGATCCAAGTTATTCTCATTAGGAGTAATAAATAATTATCAACCATAGGATTGGTAAGGCCAGTCTCTACCCAAATGAGATAAGTAAATTTGAGCACAAAAAGGGAGACTGGCTACACTTAAAATGGCTCTTAAGTACAGCTAGCCTAGTACTTACCTATGAACCTATGCAATCAAATTAATGAGTAAAATACACAAATAATGACCCAGGAATATATTCCAGAATGCTGCTGTCAGAACGATACAGTACAGCCCCCATTGTGCATATATTCAGCCACTCACACACACACACACACACACACACACACACACACACACACACACACACACACACACACACACACACTTATATTTTAAAAGCATATATATTTATTGTCATATAGTCTGGTTGACGCTGACACACACTGCTATTAAATAAAAAATAAGGAAGTAAATCTTTAAGTAGGAAAAAAAATGAACACTTACTCTTTGTGCTTTTATCTCCCTGGCCCCATCCACTTTTTTTCACTTTCTCAGGCTGCACATCATTACAGGTTGCATCAGATGAACCAATAAGAAGCAGATCCTTACAGGCTGCATCAGGTGAACCTAAAAGAAGCAGATCCTTACAGGCTGCATCAGATCAGATGAAGCATGTAAGTAGCAGATCCTTACCACTTTGTACAGCAGCCCAGACAGCTTCCTCTGAATTAGAATTTCTGTTACATTCAGAAGTCCTGGAAAACACCTGTAATAATGTGTTGTCACCTTATTCTCCAGTTTGAGTAAGTCTACTGCTGAGCTATTTTATAATCTACCCAAGTAGGCATATTTGTTCTCTTTTTTAACAGAATTGGAACTCATGCAGGTAAAGTAAGTTTTACTGGGAAGGCTGCAATCCAGCAACCAGTACTATGCCCCACCCTTGATAAAGATTATCCACTGATAATTCTCCAAGCAGACACTAACATTTGAATTGCAAGACAGCAACATCAAGCTACAGACTCTTATTTTTACATATAATTTCAAGTCTCAGAAGATGTTGCATTGGAGATAGAATTCAGGACTAGAGAAACAACAGGGCAATTAATAGTTCTACAAGAGGGATTTACAGAAGATTTCACAAAAGACTGCAAAAAAGACTTCAAAAAAAAAAAAGAAGAGTTTGAAATCTGATGTCTAAAGTGATGCCACTCAGTTTCAAATAATTCCAAGTAATATATATAGTTCCATATAAGTTGGTAATAAACCGTTGAGAACAGTGAATGTGGACTACGTTAACATCAGCTGACAGCTCGCAAATAGATTTGACTATGAGATTCCAGATGTGTCACAAAGAAGCAAGCAATTTAGCTAAATGCACAATCAGTGCGCAAAGTCATAAACATAGCAAACAATGACTGTGTCCAAACTGTATCTTCTGAAACCATATAATCCAATATGGAAACAGAGAAGTGTAGAGACTGTGAGTCATAACCATAGATAACTGGAGCAGAAGTGTAACTAGTGAGGGAAGGACATGCAGTGTGGCGTTCTGAAGGGGAGGGATGATTGTATGTGTCAGCTGCATTTCCTTATCTTAAATACAGTGGAACTATGCTATTAAATTAATTAAAAATGTACTGATAAAGTTCTTCTGTCATGTTGTTACTACAGTTTTTTCAGCATTGTAAATTGTACTGTCTTGAACGTCATTAATAAAAGTAACTGTATCCCCACTGCAGTGTCATGTATTTCGTGTTTCATTCTTACCTAGCATTTACCTTTGTGCGCATCGTCTGATTTCATAGCAGTCTTTCTGTATCAGTCAAGCTTCCAGAATAAGCATTCGTTATGTACTGCAGTATGTCTTGTTATGCATTCTTAATACTATATTAGTTTATCTCATTGTATAACAGATGGCTAATCCAGTTGATTTGCAGTCATGTACTTTTAATGTGAATTATTGTTATGCATTACTTTGTATGCTGTGTTATAACTTGCATTTATTTTCTTTATTACTATTCTTTTTTAACGTAATTTCTCAATGTTCTTATGTTTATTATGAAAATTCACTGAAATAGGACTTCCTGTTTAGGTAATCCCAGTCAACAAGTGTAATAATGGAATAAATTGACATGACTATGCTTCCAGACTGTATTCATTCATTCCCGCAGCCATGCCAGATTACCAATGGATTTTCCTAGAGGCAGTTGTCCCTATTAGGGATGTTACAGAGCTTTATGCAAAAGACTGCCATGAAACAAATTTGTTTTTTGGGTGGATTTATACAGGTCCCAGGAACAAATTTGTCAGTGACACTGTACTGAGTTGTTGAAGTCACCCAACCAAGAAACTGGTGAAGGAAGGGAAGAATGTAGTATTTTCAACTAAAATACATAATGCTTTTGGTTGTGGCTATATCTTTAATATATTGGTTAAGGAGATTTGGGTATGCACTTTTAATTGTGTACTCAGAATGTATACCACTGTAAGGAGTTTGGGAATATTTTCACAGAATTTAACTAGATGATAAAGGCTTAATTATCAGTAAAAATGGTATATAAAAGCATTGATCAAAAGCAGCAGTAGGAAATCAGGTCCTTACCTAGAAGGTCATCTACAGGAAAACCTGGAAATGTGGAGTCACAGAGTCCAGTTATGGCTAAACTGTGGAGCATAAGCTGTGGGAATTTCTGCTTATGGAGTTGGAACGTGGGCCTGGAAAAGGCTTGCAACTTTGAACTTTTGCTTTGAGGACAGCCTATACCCTAGGGGGTCTATGTAGCCTGAACACTGTTATCAAAAGTAACTAAGGTACTGTTTGCCAAGGGGGCTAACATTTTAGTTTGTAGGAGTACTGAGTAAATCTTTATATAGTCCTCCCTCTTCCAGTATCTCTTTGTGTATGTGTGTATATGCATGTGTGTGTGTATAAACCACAAACTTATAAGCAAGGGTATGGCATCTGGGTCCAAGGATGTCATTGTTCCTCTATACTTGGCCATCATCAGACCAGTCATTCAGTACAACACCCCATTTGGGATGTATCGGACCAGGCATATGCTACAATTGCACAGTTCCCAGAGGTTCATCACAAAAAGATTACATGGTATAAACAACATGTCTAATGCAGACTGTCTCAAAGCCCTGTCTCTGTAGTTAGCCTCCTTCTAGCTGGTGAGAGATGATCTATGTCTGGCCTACAAAACATCCTCTGATCCCACTCTGATGAATCTGCTGTTCATCCACAAAATACATGTCAACAGAATTACTCGATGTAGGGACCTAAACCTCATCTGTAACATAAATAGGACACACAGGAAGACTCCCCTTCTCTGGAACAGGCTTCCCATCCATGTGAAGCAGAATTCTTCCCTAAGCAAATGTAAGCATTACTTGGACTAGTGGATGGGGAATCAGAACTTTACCCCTGGTCTGGCACCTATGGCTCTAGTAAACAGAGGCAAGCTATAAGTGATTGACCACCCATGTCCAAGCCTACATATACTGCTTAAATTAACCATAGGGTATCAAACCTTGTGAAATACATTTGTAATGTATGGCTTTGCTTGAGATAGAAAGGACAATAGTGGAACCGGTTGATTGCTTCAAGTACCTGGGAGGGGTAGCTGAGAACAAGGGAAGCCTGAATGAGGAGGTCAAAGCTAGAATTAGAAGGGCTGCAGCCAAATAGCACAGAGTGTCAGGGATATTTATTTATTTATTTTTATTTTACATTTGTTAACTCAGAAAGTACGACTGGATACAGGTCCATTTTCAGCGGAGGCCCGGGGAGAAAACCTCCATACAACAGTACATATATGAGAGAATATTTTAGCAAGCATATAAGCAAATATAAAAGAATACATATGAGCACCCATGACAGAAATACCTCTGAACATATCTACAGTTATTATTAACAAGTGCTTGTTGTATATAGTACATTATACATGATTATGAACATATCTACAGTTATTATTAACAAGTGCTTGTTGTATATAGTACATTATACATGATTATGAACATATCTACAGTTATTATTAACAAGTGCTTGTTGTATATAGTACGTTATACATGATAATGATAATGATTGCAAAATACATAAAATCACATACATTTTTTTTTTGGAAGATGGGTATTTGTTTTATACAGTATATATCATTGAATCTGAAAGGTATATATCAGTGGATAAACAAGTATACCGGGGAGACAGGTTATCCCTGATAGAATCCTTGCAACAGTGCAGTGGGGTGAATTAGTCAGGGGTGTAGCATGAACAAAGCCAGCTGTTTCCATAATGGGTTTTCAGGAGTTTTTTAAAATGGGTAATAGAGGTGGTAGAAGTAATTTGGCTTGGGCATGAGTTCCAGGTTCTGGCAATAGTGCATGCAAAGATAGATTTCCCAGGATCATTTTTGTGTTTGATGACATTTATGAGGTTTTAGTTAGTGGATCTTAAGGCTCTAATGGTGACGTAGGGCTGAATTAGCTGCAGAAGTGCTGGGGTTTTGTCAGGAAAGTAGTAGAGCTTGTTTGCTGTTGAGAGTTGGTTGAGTAGGGGTAGGTGAGGCAACTCCAGCCAGCTGAGTTGCTTGAGGGATAGGCAGTGGTGGGATCTATAGGAGGCGTCAGTCGCAAACTTGGCTATCTTGTTGTAACAAGATTCCATTCTGTTCAGTTCTGTGCGGTGGAGATTAGTCATGATGGGGGAGGCATAAAGGAGGATGGATAAGAGGTGAGTTCTTGCAGCAGTGGCTTTGGTATGTTTAGTGATGAAGTGTTTGTTACTATAAAGGAGACCAAGCTTTTTGTTTACTTTCTTGAATGTTTGTGCCATGTATATGTCAAATTTTAAATTGTCGTCTATTTCAACGCCTAGCAGTTTTGTGTGTGTTGTTGGAGTGATCTGAGTATTGTCTATGGATTTTATGGTAAATTCATTATTTAGAGGAGGTGATCTACCAGGGCTAAAGAGCATTTGTTTGTTTTTTATTGGATTAAGAATAAGTTTAATGTTGGTGAACCATGCTTCAGCTAAAGTAAAGTTATTTTGAGTGAAGGTTTGTAGCTCATTTATAGTGGGGGCAGCACATATAATAGTGTTGTTATCTTTGTGTTGCTCTATTGAGACCCTGAGGGAGGATGAAGCTATTTGGTTTGTAAATAGAGAGAACAGCAAAGGACCGAGGATGGAACCCTATGGGATTGCTATAGCTACTGGTAATAGGGGAAACAATTGGTCTTGCCATAGGACTGCTTGCTGACAGCCTGATAAGTAGCAATTGAACCATGATATAGTGGAGGAGCTTATGTTAAGGGTAGTTAGAATTTCGAGGAGTATACGGTGGTTAACCATATCAAATGCTTCAGATAGATCTGAGAATATGGAGGATACGAGTAATCCCTTGTTCCTATGTGATTGACTATGTTGGTAAATGAGAGTAGTGCTGTGGTGGTGCTATGGGAAGGTCTAAAGCCATGCTGAGATTTGGATAGTAGATTGTTATTTAGGAGGTGCTGCTTTAGTTGAGAATAAATTACTGTCTCCAATATTTTTGGTAATGGAGATAGAATTGCGATTGGGTGATAGTTTGCAAGTTCAAGGGAGTTACCTCCTTTGTGCAGTGGAGTAATATGTGATATTTTCCATGCATCGGGAACTTTACATTCTGATATAGACCTATTTATGAGAATAGATATGGGATAGGTTATAGCCTCTGCAGTTAACTGAAGGAAATCTGCTGGAAGATCATCAGCAGCTAGTGTGGTTGGTTTACGTTTTTTGAGGATTTTGGCTATTATCTTAGTGGGAACTGGATGTAGAGAAAAGCTGGGGGACATGTTTAGTGAACTGGGGTGGGTAGGGGTAGTTGGTGGAATGGGGCCTCTAGCACTATTTTGAGTGCTATGACAGAAGAATGCCAAAGCAGATGAAAAGAAAACAATAGTGCAGCCAGTACTACAATATGGCACAGAAACCTGGGCAGTGATGGCAGAAGAGCTGAGGAAGCTAGAGGTGATGGAGATGAAGTGCCTGAGACAGGTGATCAGATGCACACTGTGGGAGAGATGAAGAAATGATGATATTAGCGCAGAAGCAAAAGTAGCTCCAATTACAGTGAAGGTCAAAGAAGATCAAAGAAAACAGATTACTGTAGTTCAGGCACATGTGCAGAAAAGTAGAACACAACCTGGTGAAGAAGATTTGGGATAGACAGGAAGAAGGCAGGAGGAAAAGAGGGCATCCAGCAAAGCGGTGGATGGATTGTGTGAGAAGACCTGTGACAGTCAGGTATGAGTGCTGAAGAAGGTGGGACAGTGGCATTGAACTGAGAGAGCTGCTGACAGTTGACCCAACATCCCGACTCCATTTAGAAAATAGGGAAAAAAGGTGTTGTTGATGATGATCGGCATAAACGTGCCCTCTGGGTTTGTTAACCTAGTACTAGCCAATGAACCTGTGTGTTTATGTGTATATGGCAGCATAATTTCCTGTTTTCCACCAACCCTGTGAGTCTTTCTTATATCTCCTTTAAAACTATTTTTTTCATCCCCTCTATTACTTAGAATGTAGGGTGTGAGGATGTGCAGAGCATCCTAGCAGCACTGCACTCATGCAAGCTTGTGCATGTATGTACTCTTACTTGGCTGAAGCATACCTTGCTTTGCTCTCCAAGGAGCGGTACACATAAATGGAATCTCTCTATTGGCTACTTTTACATTATGTTTTTTTGTGTGTGTATTATAGTTTTTGTACACAATTTTAACATTCAGGTTTTATTTGGCAAAATGTAAACAGTATGCATGTATAGAAAAGTAATGAATGAGGTGGCATGTTTCTTGTAAATTTCACATTTATGCTATAATGTGAACTTTGTATGAAACATATGGACAAAGCATTTGTTGTAGTCAGACATCTAAGGGTTGGGAATGAAGGTGGGAATAACATTTCACAGTGTCTTTGCATGGCAGTATTACTGTATAGCTGTTATGTTTTGTTTCTTCTGCATGCTTTACTGGAAACAAGGCTGTTGTAACCCTCTGCAGATTTATTCTTATGAACCTCACAGTTTGAACCTCCAAAGGTTACATTTTGAAGAAGACAGCTCAGTAGATCCCTACAGCGTACCTCTGCCGTAATAAATGATAATGCACATTATTCTCTTGTTGGTGTAAGGGGGCGGGACTACCATTCTTCTCTTCTGTTGTACCAATGTCGTAGGTGGTAGCTATATAAACTTCGCTGTCTATATCGACACAGTAACAGACAGATATTTAACCATATGCAGTGTTTCTCATGGCTCTTCTGTGTTGGCCTTATGTGACATATATTCTCCTTTCACAAATTGCACAGCAGTTTCCTTTGTGGCATAGAAAATTAAACAATCCCTTTAATTTTTCGGATAGGCTACTTCTGTGGTGATTTTCTTGATGCTGAAGTGTTTAAGCCCCCCACCCGCTGATTTCATTATAATCTAGTGAAACAACTCCTGCCCATTTTTACACACTTCGCTTTTGTGGCTGCTACTTTACTGGTTTAGCAGTTCAGTAACCACAGCTTCTAGAACAGCAGCCCAATAATCTTGTAGAATGATCGTCTCCGCAGACAAATGAGCAGGTCACTGCATCTTCAGCACACCCCATCTCCTCTGCTGTATAGTACCCTATCTGAGAAAAAGTTGCCTTCAGGAAGAAACTTCACCTACCATCTATTTAAATATTTTTACTTTGTAGTGTTACAGGTTGTGCGTCAGGGCAGGCAACTCGGCACGTAAAAATCTACTACCAATCATTAGTGAACCGGCAACTCGGCACGTAAAAATCTACTGCCAGTCATTAGCGGACCGGAGTTCCACTGTGGCGACCCCTAACCGGGAAAAGCCAAAAGACACAGCAACTTCGTAGTGTTACAATTCACAGAATAGATGCCAGGCCTGAAGTTCACCCACATTCATTAAATTGGACTCATGATTTTTTTAATACTAGACTATCAGTTTGTCAAAGCCATTATCTGAAACATACTAACTTTTGCAAGAGCACTAATGTATTTTGGACTAGACTACAGCCCTGAAATAATGTTGTTTGTGGTACACATGTTGTGAACTTGATGTTCTAGAAAGTTAGATACAATCCTTCCTTTGTTTGAGATTGCCTTGACCTGCACCAGTCATGTGGAGACAAAGTCACTAATCGGTCATATTGAAACATTAAACTTTGCTGTGATCAGATATTTTTTTCAGAGTTAAACTGTACATGCATGTATGTACAGAGGGATATGGCTTATGAACAAAGAGGTAATGGTACAGACTGAATGATACTGGCTTTGCACTGAGATATAATGGTGCAGGTTAATTTTTATTTTGTCCTGTGACGTGATTTGGCTCAAGATTGCAGAATGCAATGCTGACCCTTGTTCTGTTTTACAGCATGTACAGTATAACTGTATGTAAGATGTTGTATTGCCTATGGGAAAGAACAAACCAGTCTGAAAAATTAGAGCAATATTATGCATTGTTTTATCTGTCTGGAGTTCTGGGCAGTGACGATGCTGACCACCATTTGTGAACATTTATTCCTTAGCAAAGAATGTCATACATACCTTACACTGATTTTTGCTCTGCAAATCTCTTGGTGATGTGACAGTGTGATTCATGAAAGAGGCATCTGCAACATGCATTGCACGTACTGGAATAAAGGACTTGTGTTGATTTCTGTTATGGAAAGTAATACAGCACAGAGAAGTGTTACTGAACATTCTGCTGTGCTATACTTCTAAAACTCCTGATTTTTGAAGAGAAGACAGTACAGCAGTGAGGCTAGATGCACACTGTAATATTTTGCCACTCAGGCAAGTGCTATGAGCATTCTGGGTGAGCAGCTCCTCTTCTGCTGGATGACAAAGCTCCATCCTGATGTGTTTCTTTATTCCCACATTTCTCTGGAGGCAGTCAGCCAGAAGTACTTCTGTACAGTTTCTGTGCACTTGCGCTTTATCCCCAAATGCACAGCTGTTTTGCCAGCTTGTACAAAACTTATAATGTCAGTGCAGTTGTGGGGTATACTTATGTCTTACATGATGATATACAGCATGTATGTCAAGCAATGACAGAGTGCTCAGTTATGCTGTCAGGGATTTGATTCATTGGTGTAAATGTGGTAAATGGGGTTTATATTCCTCCAATCTTAGTTATGCTGTAGTGATCCCCCCCATTTTTCATAATCATGCTACACTAATTATTTAAATGGGGACAATTTGCCTGCAATTCTTAACACAGACTTGTGCTTCATGCAGTCAGACACCTCATTGATCCCAGACAATATCTGCTTCTCAAATCTAAAATCACTTGTACAAGAATAAGTAAATAAAATAATAAATTAAGTGCTGAAAAATTTATTAAAACGCATATTATCTCTCAGTGCTCAACAAGAAACATTCTGTTTCTAGGATGCACATTTATAACTGAAATGAACACATTTTATTGCTCAGGTTTACTAATTATAATAGTGGAACAGCATGACAAAACATAAGCTTTTAAAACTTTAAATGTTAAAGCAGCCAAAGCATTAGAACTATGAATATATTTGTGAATATTAAAATCAGTGTGTGATGTATATTACCGGTAGACATGCACATAAAGACATTGTTCTTGGCTAGCATCAGAATAACTCCTGGATATTTTCTTTGCAGGAGACAAAGCTCCATCCTGTACCCACTGTCCCCACAGGGAGTAGTGCTACATGTGCACCCAAGTTTAACACCTTAGTTGTTTTGTAACAATCATCTGTTCAGCAGACCTGAGACATTGTGTCTACCAAATGCTTAGCAGTTTAAATTATATAGTGGCATGTTGTTAACCTCTTGCTCAAAATATGTAAATATTATAAGCATCTAAACTATGCAAATGTTCCTGTGTGAATAAACCCAGATCTTCATTTTCTTTCCCTAAGTGATCTGTGTAATTCTTGCCTTGTTCTTCCAAGCTGTATACATGAATTGCCACAAATAATGTAGAGGGTCTTTGGCTGACAAACTTTGATCATATCTGCAAGCTGGGTGCAATCACAGAATCCCCCAAAGATGTAGATATCCTCCAAGAAGGTATGACACAGACAAATAACTGGTGCCAAAGCCATGGCCTAAAACTCAGTGTGAAAAATTGAATAATTATACCCTTTGGGAAGACAACCACCCTTGCAAACTGTAACATTGATAACACTTCATTAACAGTAGACCGAGTGGTAAAGAACTTGGGAACTAGGGTTTTATCACCATCTGTCTTCTGTTTTGAGAAAATCCTTCTCAGTGGTGCAACTTAAAAGTAAGGGCATGGCATCCAGATCTAAGGAGATCATAGTTTCACCATAGTCAGCCCCCATTAGAGCAATAATTGAGTACAATGCACCCTTCATGTTGTAACTCACCAGGCATTTGCAACAGCTGGAGCTGCCACAGAAGTTCCTCACGAAAAGAATACAGGGTGTAAATAACATGTCCTATGCAGACCTCCTCAAAACCCTGTTCCTGTACTCTGTCTCCTACAGAGTACTGAGGGGTGATCTGTGCCGAACCTACAAGGCATTGTCCGATCCAGCCCTGATGGATATGCTACACATCCAGAAAACAAGCAGCACCAGAATTACCTAATCTAAGGATATAAAACTCATCTGTGACATAATACATGTTGGAAGGGCAGGTATGTGTCTCGGAGATTAACACTTTTCTGGAACAGACTCCCCATTCATGTGAAGCAGAGCACTTTCCTAAGCTTGTTGAAATGCAGTTTGGACCAATGGAAAGAAATCACAAATTCATCTTCAGCTTGTCTCCTGTGTCCCTTATGGACAGTAGCAGCTTGTAGATGACTTTTAAGGCACAGGCAAATACCAGAGCATAGTAACTGCATACGATCCCATAATAATGAAAAAAAGCATAATTAGAATGATAATACAATTTCATTTGTAATGTAAGAAGAAGCTCTGATATAGTTTAGGGCCATTGTATCAGCAAAGTAAATTCCTGAAATGGACACTGTTGGAATTTAGTGATAACTACAGGTATTATGTCATAATGCTTTCTTACATACTACATCATTTTTGGAAGTCTGGAATATGACAAATTAGGCTAAAACATCTTAGTTCTTGTAAGCCAACTGGTAAAATTCTTCCACAAATATAATTCACATATTTCCAAATGTAATAAATTTTACTTTTGACTACTAGTTAACTGTAGAGACTGGAAAATAGTGTGATACCTTTACTTATATGAACAGAGGTTTTATTGTAGAGTCATGTTTTCAAGCCACATGATTTCTTCATCAGGTGCTAATAAAAACTGGCTATATGCAAATGCAGAACAGTCAATTGGTTTATAAAAGCAGAGACGTAGCTGGCCCATCCAGTGCCTGGAGCCATTCTTCAATATTGTGACCGTCAAAAATTGAGGAGAAAAAAATGATACGCAATCTGGTGGCTGGTGCTCTTGAAATGCAGGGGCAACCCAGTTAACCAGTCCCTGTTTCTGCATCCCACCTCCACCTCTCCTCAGCCATTTAAATGAAAAAAAAAGTCCCCAGTCAAGTACATGGGGGTCCAGGAATGCAGGAGCAAATCAGGTCCTGTTTCTGCTCCTTGCTCCAAACCTCCTTCCTTTGATTTTAGTTAAACTGTATAAAAAGTACAGTTGTGTAAAATCTTACCATAACAGTAGATGTCCTCTTTACTGTTGCAGTATTCCACATAGAAGGAATTCCTGCCCAGGGCAGCCCAATGCTGGGCGAGTATGCAAAAGCTAAAGATCTTGAATGCACAATATGTCACATCTGTGCTCCCTGCATGGAATATAGGGCATAAAAGGTATGCACAGACACAGCTACCGAGAACTGAATTGCCCCAGCAGAGAACAGTCTCCACAGGACAAAGGAGTCCATACACATCCAGAAGAAAAAAACACAGAACAAACAAGAGAGAGTTGGAGGGAGGGAGCGAATACTGCAACAGTGACGAAAAAGACATCTACTATTATTGTACGATTTTATGCAACTGTACTATATCCTTCTATATCACTGTTGCAGTATTCCTTAAAGAAGGGAGAGTAAAAAAAAACTCACTAAACAGAATGGGAAGTGGAAGGCTGAGAAGAGCCCTCAACAAACTCAAATAAAATAGTTTCAGCAAAACCTACTCTGGCCCTAGAAACAATATCAAACTTATAATACTTAGTAAAGCTATGGAAGAAAGACCAACAGCAGCTTCAAGGATGGAAATGGTGTCCAACCCGTTGAAGAAGGCAACAGAAGAGGCAATGACCTCTGGCAGAAGTAGACAGAGATTGGCCATGAAAAGAATAATAAAAGGAAATGGCCTTGGATATCCAGGAGGAGATGGTTTGCTTAGAAACAGCCAAACACAAAGATCTGGGATGAAAGGAAACAAAAAGCCGATCAGATTTATGAATAGTCTTAGTTTTATCTAAATGGTACCTGAGGTGTCTCTGCAAATCCAAGGTATGCAGATAAGTGCCCCAACTGAATCAGTCCATACATCTCCCTTCCTTTTTCCTTCTCCTCAGTCTGCTAGTGGGAGGACTAGCAGACTGAGGAGAAGGAAAAAAGGAAGGGAGTTGTACCAACTGATTCACTCATTTCCTACTTTGGGCATAAAAGAAGGATTAATATGAAGGTGCACCCAGTCCCTGTGAAGAACTAAAAAAGGCAGAATGGCCATATGGACCTGGAGCTCTGAAACCCTCTGAGCAGAAGTAAGAGACAGCAACAAAACAGTCTTCAATGTACAATATGGCAAATAAGCAGAATCTGTAGGCTAAAAAAAGCCTGAGTCAATTTTTCCAAAACGAAATTAAGGTCCCAATGAGGAGGAATAGGTTTTCTTGGAGGCCAAATATGTAGGACACCTTTAAGAAATTGTTTGACCTCAAAAGGAGAATTAAAAGGAGGATTCAAGGGCAGACAAGCAGAAATGACTATGAAATGGGCCACCGTAGAAGAATAGGCCAGGCCAGACTGGAGCAACTTGCACAAATAAGAGAGGATCAGAGGGACCCCACTGAAAAAGTGTCCTTGTTGCCAGCATGGCACTAGACCAAAAATCTTTTCCATTTGGATATATAAGATTTTGTGGTTGAAGGTTTCCTTGCCTCCTGTAAAACCCTGAGCACATCCTCAGAAAAGAGGTGCCTGGAAGGGATCAAAACCCTATCACCCACAGTGTCAGTTGCAGAGTGGACAAGTGAGGATGGATGAGACATCCCTTGTCCTGTGTGAGGAAATCCAACTGGTGAGGTAAGTTATGGGCAGATGCATTTAGAGGGGGAACCAGTGTTGTCTCATTCAAAAGGGAGTCACTAGCAAGCTTTTTGGGAAGTCAAGCTGAATCTTCTGTAGGACTCTTGGAAGTAGAGGAAGAGGAGGGAAGGCATAAAAAAACTTCCACTTCCAAGAAAAATAAAGGGCATCCGTCTTCCACACCAGGTGGCATAGCACTCTGAAACAGAAAAGAGGAAGCTGCCTGTTCAGAGGGGAGGTGAAAAGATCTACTTGAGGAATATCCTACTGATGAACAATGTCCAGAAACATGTCTCTGTGAAGCATCCATTCATGAGCTTGTGTTTTGGATCAGCTCTGAGAGTCTGCAACTAGATTGTGCTCTGAAGAAATGTATACTGCTTGAAGACTTAACTGGTAACTGAGGGCCACTTCCCAAGCCTAAAGAGCCATCCTGATAAATGGGGGGGGGGGGGGCAAAATCTTGTTGAAATACCACATCAGTGTAGTATTGTCTGTTTACACCTTCAAGGGGCCCTGAGACAACATGGGGTGAAAAGTTTGAAGGGCCAGAATCAGAGCCCTCATCTTTTTGATGTTGATGTGGTCTGACATCTGATGGCAAGGCCAGAGTTCCTGAACTTTCAGGTGACCAAGAGAAGCCCCCTACCCCATGTCAGAGGCATTGATGAACAGTTCTTGAGAAGGGACTGGAGGCTGAAGGAGCTGGCCTGAGTTGAGAGAAAACTGTTAAATTCACCACTGAAATACTTCTTGAGACAGGGAAAGAGAGGTACACTGAAGTCCAGAGGATGACAATGCTGAAACCAGACTGACTTGGGGTACCATTGAAGCTTCCACATATGCAGTGTGGCAAGAGAAAGCATTGGAATAGAAGAGACCACGAATCCCAGGGCCTAAAGAAACACTCTGGTTGGCTTTGCAGTCAGGGGAAGAAGAGACTGAAGGAAGGTTGTCAAAACAGTACCTTTAGAGGCAGAAGAGAGGCCAGCATTGGCACTGTGGGAATCCTGCATCCCAGAGATACATGATCCTGAGAGGGAGTCAGGATGGACTTTTGAAAGTTGATAGTAAATCCCAGACTTTGAAGAACAGAGATGTTGCACTGCAGATCCTGTAACAAATGACAGGGAGACGGTCCCTGAAGCAACAGGTCATCTAGATAAAGAAAAATCTGAATGCCTTGGAGCCTGCAGAAGGAAATCACAGGAGCCAGGCATTTTGTGAATACTCTTCAGGCAGTAGAGAGGCCAAGGGCAAAGCAGAGAACTGAAAATGAGAGGAAGGAACAGAGAAAGTGTGAAAACTTCCCGAAGAGAGGGTGAATAGGGATATGAAGGTAAGCATCTGTCAGATCCAAGGATACCAGAACAGCCTGAGGTAATAAAAGAGGAAACAGAGTTTGAAGAGTAAATATCTGAAAATAAGGGACCTTGAGAAAGGTGTTGAGTGGGAGAGATCTAAAATAGGTATCCAAGTGACCTCCTTTTCGAGGAACTAGGAACATTCTGAAATAAAAACCCATTCCCACTTGAGAAGGATGGACAACTAAAATGGTTCTTTGGTTCATCAAGGATCATAGAAGCTCTAGGAAATGAGGACATTGCTCTAGAGGAGGTTGAGGGAACCCTGAAAAAGGAGGTAGAGATTTCATAGAAAGAAACAAGAGTCTGAAGTGATGAGATGCCAGTTTGGAAGCCAAAGGGAGAGCTGAAGGGACAAAGGAACCTGGTCTAAAAGAAGGGTGGGGGGGGGTGAATTGTCAATGAGAAGCAGGCTTATCAGATAAAGGAGGCTTCTGGGTCACAGAAATATGTAAAGCCTTGGCAGAATGGGCCCACTTACCACCCTTTCTACCCTTGTAGGCCTGGTGGGTTTGCCTGCAAACAAAAGCAGATCTAGAAGGATAATTCCTCCATAACTTAGGGATAGGAGAGACACAAATATGTTTAAGGTCCTGCAAGGCTTTGCCTTTCTGTTGAAGAGACTTAAACATGTCAGCAGCAGCACCAGTCCCAAAAAGATGTATATTATCCAAAGGAGCATCCAACAACTTGGCCTTAATGTCCTCAGGCAGAGACTGGAGATGAAGCCAAGAATAATGTCTCTTGACTGACCCAAACGCTGCAGCCCAAGAAGAGGCATCAGTAGTATCATGTACTACACTTAATAGAGTGGCGTGCCAGCTTGAGAATAAGAACCTAAAAAGGATAAGGCAGATGATTTGCCTTCACAATCAGGGAGGTCAGAAATAACCTGACAAGCCTGAGCAAGCAAGGCCAGAGCATACCTGATCATGTGTGTCTGGTAATTAATAGCCGAAGTATAAGCGGTGTAAACTTTCTTACCAGTCTTCTTCATAGCCCTGCTATCTTTATCAGAAGGCAAAAGTTTGGAAGAGGGGAAAAGCTTAGTTGGTTTTTCAGCAGAGACTGACACCACAGCAGGATCAGCAGAAGGACATTTAAATAAAAATTGACATTCCTCTGGCTTCTTAGGAGGAAGAGGCTGCAAATCTGTTGACTTGGAAGCAAATAAAATACAAGACAAAGAAGTTAAAAAAAAACTCCAACTGGGCACTTATATGCTGTTGCTAAATATTCAGTACAGTAAACTGCTTGCTACAGCTGCTACAGTTTATTTAAAAAGCCAGTAGGCACTCAACTAATCAGGATTGGATGGCTAGTCATACCTCTTAACACTTTGTACCCAGAGCAGTTCACTCTTCACCCTTCCCCAGCTGTGTAACTGCTTAAAAACAAGCATAGTTTTATTAAAAACAACAGTAAAATGCCAGTGCAAACTTTTCTCAAATAACATGCAACCAAACAAAGTTCACAAGAAAATGCACAGTCTTTCATGCAGGTTTCAACACAGTCCAAAGTTACCTTCCTCCTCATGGATTCCTTGCAAGATGACCAGATTGGTAACCATTTGAAATGCTGGGACACACTAGAGTGAGTCCTGAAACAATGGGACTGAATGGCTATAAAATAGACTTAGTAAATGTGAGATGGCCATTTACCAGGATATTCCCTTTTATCCAAGGTGATCTCAGAGTTGGTGTATATAAGTTTGGGGATGCAGAGGGTTATTGTCTCCATGCAAAAAAAAAAAGAAGTTTACAGAAGAGTGATCTTGGGGATTCACTGTTTTCCTGGGTTTTCAGTTTTTTTTTCTTTGGCATGTCAGCAGTCAGCATTTCTTGCGTCGACATTTCAATAGAGACACATCCAGATTTCTTGAAAATTCCACAAAGCCCTGCCTTTATAGTAGCTCTGTAATCAGAACCATTGCCCTAGGCTTTCTTCTGTGACTATCAGAGCCATAGCACTCTTTCTCTACAGTATTTTAATAGAATAATTTGCTTCATTAACAAAAATCCCATGGGAACCTGTCTAACCTAATACAGAATGTATTTGTTTGTCTTGAATGAATGATATTATTTACAATATGGTTTAAAGAAACAATTTTACGTACTGTCACACTTCTGTTTACAACGGCATTACCTACAATATTTCATGTAAGTTTTATATCACTTCGACATACCATTCAGCGAGAACCACCACACTTTGTTATGGAATGCCTCAACCACCCACATTTATATACAAAAAGGGTACAAAATATATAGTTTAGCTTTCATTTGTAAAAATCAGCTGTAAAGAAATTAAATTTAAGTGCCACAATACAACTATTCTAGCTCTCAATAAAATTTTTAAAAAAGTGTGTATTCAGATCAGGTGCCTGTGTATTTAAATACAATTCCAACTTTTTTCTGAGCTAATTACAAATTTGAAAAAAGTGTTTGCTATCTAATAAATTGCAGAAAAAATAGGTTGTAAAAAATTGTATAGAAATAACCAGAATTCTTTCTCATACATGTCTAACAAAGCTTAAGAGAAACACATTTTCTGTCTTCCTGGGTCAAATTGTATGACACTTCAAACATCATCAGGAGATGAGAGATGTACAATTAAGATAAATAAAATCCCACAGAAGATTCAGTTTTGATTCCAAGACCTTTGTTTGCCTTGTGTTAACAGTAAAGGGTGGGCAAATCCATTATTTCTGTGAGAAGCTCTGGACCAGACCCATTGTCACCATATTGTAGTATAGCATGCATTGTGGATGTTCTTCATGTTTCACTGTTGCAGTCCTAACATATGGGTTATCCAGCTCCCGGTCGCCCTCAGTTGGCCCGAATACCAGAGTCCTTGGTATATGACGTCAGCTGCCGTCGGTTGTAAACTGATGTCAGAACATCAGGTATAAAGGGAGGCAGCCAGCACCATTTCCCCAGTCTTTCTTGCCACAGAGCCCGAAGCAGATGCAGTTCACACTAGTGTCGGTCGGCCGTTTACCTTCTTTCTGCATTCCGACTATCAAGTTGAAGATGCCTTCAGATAAGTACCCCGTTGGGGATCCTCTTTTCTTGCTTTAACGAATGTCAGATCAAGTTAATAACTGTCTTGCCCGTGGAAAACAGATTCCGCACCGTGATTTTCATTCCTATTATATAACTTGTTTGGGCCTTGAGCAAGACATCCCTAACTGTGATCTCTGTGCTTCTTTCAACCCGCGTACAATACGCTGTAGAGCTATGATTTTATATAAGCATTTTGGAGTCTGGCCTAAGTTCGTCGGTATGGTGTCTTCTGGTCTCCCGACTTCGGATATTCCTAGGAAATGCAAGGACAAGGACCGCGACAGGCCTAGGGTTAAAGCTGCTGATGACGCACCGGTGAAATTGGTCATCAGCCCAGCGGTAAATAGTGAGGCACTTTCACAGCCCCTACAGTCCACAGATTTTCAGCTGCAGGCCTCTGCCGAGACATTTACGGAGTCCTCCATGCCACAGGCTGCTAGCTTGTCTTCAGAACCCGCCTGTCACCGCCTCAGATGGGTCCAGAGCCACTATGCAGGCACCATCTTGTGACACCTCTTCGCTTTGACATGAGACCAGAGCCAGACCGACTACCTTAGCTCAGACTTCTGCAGTTGCTAGGCCTCCCGAGTCCCTCCGGATTACTAGCAAACTTTTCAGCTGCAAATCTTCCCATAAGCGGGTGTCGGCCTCCTCTCCTGTGCCTCAGTCCCAGTTGGTTAAGATGACTGGTGATCTTCTTACCCTTATTAAGGGTTCTCATACCCCCCCTTCAAAGAGGGCTAGGGAATTGTCTCCTGATGTTTTGTCTGAATCAGATTCTGAGGTTTCCAGTATTTCTGCTGGTGAGGAAGGAAATTCTCAACTTTTTTCTGGCTTTGAGGATTCTGATGCTGAGGATTCTATCCCCTCTGCCTCCCCTCCAGAAGATTTTTCCTTTGGGGATACTTTGAATACTCTTAGGGAGCACTCTAAATGGGAAAGTCAGGATTTCCCTCAGTCTAAGAAGAGGATCCAGGAATTTTTAGATTTGCCACAGCATAAACCTCTGGCTATACCTCCTGTTTTGGAAGTTGTACATGATGTTTTCACGGAAAAATCTATAACTCCTAATTCTGTTTCTCCTGCTCCAAGAAAACCTGATAGGTATTATAGGGTTCCTGATACTCATCAATTTATTTTTCGAAACCCTTCTGCTGATCCTGAGATTATTTCTCAAGGTCCCAAGGGTGTTAAGGCTACTATTGCTAAAAACCCTGTACCTTCTGATAAGGAGTCTAGGGCCTTGGACAGGTGGGGTAAAAAGGTCTATACCTCTGCAACTCTTGCCATTATATCTGTGAATTGTCTTTTTCACATGCTTAAGTATCAGCAGCATACTTTGGAGGCTATTAAGGCTAAGCTTGGGGATATTCCTTCCATGTCAGAGAACAAAGACTTACAAGATTTACTAAATTCTGCCACTCTGGTTAATAAGCATTCTCTTCATTGTGGCTTTGACACCTTGGAGGCTTCCTGCAGAGCAGCAGCCACTGGTTCCGTTATTAGAAGGCATGCTTGACTTCGGGATCAGCCTCTTTCTCAACCTGTAAAATCTAAAGTGCTGGATGTTCCTTTGCACAAAGACAACCTTTTTGGTAACAAGGCTGAGGAGGTACTGAAAAAGTTGGAGGATAAGGCGAAATCTATGCAAGCTGTAAAAGATTTCCATCAGGTTCAGCCTCCTTGGTTTAGTAGGCATTATCCTTCCAAGAACTGGTCTTTCCCTGATCCTGGCAAGCGGGGTCATTCTAGGCCTAGGGGTTTCAGATCTTCCAGAGGGCAGGCTTCTGCCCCTCAAAGGACTAAACAATGGCATCCTTCTTCTGCTAAATCGGGGAGTTCTAAGCCAGCTTCCCAAAGCAAGCATTCTCAATGACTCCAGCCTTCTTGTGCCTACCTCTGCGGGCTCAGAGTTTCCTTTGGGGGGAAGGTTAGCCAGGTTCGCAGGGGTATGATCAACCATCACAGATGACAAATGGGTACTCAACATAGTAATCCAAGGTTACAAGTTTTATTTTCACACCTTCCCTATTTTGCAAGGTTACCCAGACATTCCCAGAACTCTCAGGGCAGAGGTAGAGAATCAGATTTCTTCTCTACTGACTATGGGGGCTATAGAGCCAGTTCCTGCAAATCAGGCAGGCCTAGGTTTCTATTCAAGACTTTTTCTGGTACCCAAAAAAGGGGGCACCTGGTGTCCTATTCTGGATCTGTCTATTCTAAACACTTTTCTGGTGATTCCCAAATTCAAGATGCTCACTCTTCAACAGTTACTGCCAATGTTGGACAAGGATTCATGGCTGGTAACTTTGGATCTCAGGGAGGCTTATCTGCACATCCCAATAAAGGAAAGTTGCAGGCAGTTTCTTCGTTTCACGGCTGGGGAACAACCCTTCCAATTCTCTGCGCTGCCCTTTGGCTTATCTACTGCTCCCAGAGTTTTCACAAAGTGCCTGGCACCAGCCATTGCTTTTTGCAGGCAGAGGAACATTCAGATTTATCCTTACCTGGATGACTGTCCCATTCAAGCAAACTCCTCTATAACAGTTAAAAAAGGATTTGGACTTCGTGAATAACATTCTCACTTCTTTGGGTTACACTCTCAACGAGAAGAAGTCAAAGTTGGTTCCTACAAGGGAGATTGTTTTCCTGGGAGCGAGTCTGAATACAGCCACTCAAATGGTATTCCTCCCTCGAGACAAACAACAAGTTCTGTCGGCTTATTTCAAGAACTTGGCAAGCATGACCCAGCTCTCTGCAAGGCAATTCCTGCAAGCACTGCGGTTCATGGCTTCATGTATCCTGATAATCCCATATGCAAGGCTGCATATGAAAAAACATCAATGGTACCTCAAGAACCTTTGGTGTCAACACACACAGGACTTGGACTTGATTCTTCCCCTTATTCCCTGTCTACAAATGGAGTTTCTCTGGTGGGCGACAGCCTGTTCTCAGAACAAGGGTCTGCCTTTCTGCCCACTACCTGCCAGCGAGACTCTCACCACAGACGCCTCAAATTATGCATGGTGGGCACATCTGGAAGACAGGGGTATACAAGGGACTTGGAGCACCCAACAGAATCATCTGCACATAAACGTAAAAGAATTGATGGCAGTGCAGCAGGCCTTGCTGGCCTTCAAAGACCTACTCTACCCTGTGACTCTTCTGATCAGGTAAAAACCAACTGGCTGAAAGCAAATAAAAGGCAAAAGTGAATTTTAAAATTTATTAGTGCTTTTGTCTGATTAAATTACCAAACTTCTTCAGATGAACCTCCATACATTAAACAACATTTATATAATGAAATTACATGACATCACACAAAGCAGCAGCCAATAATAGACCCAATACAAAAAACTGAAAATCATAAATAGTAAAAAACAAACTCTTCTGATCAGGGCAGACAACACCACAGTCATGTGGTACATCAACAAGCGGGGGGGGAGGGACTCACTCTTACACTTTGTGCAGACACAGCATGAAACTATGGTCCTTAGCAGCTTCCATGGGCATACATCTCATAGCCCAGTATCTTCCAGGGAGGCTAAACTCCTTGGAGGATCAGTTGAGCAGACATGTTCTGGATCCTCAAGAGTGGCAACTGAACAAGATCATTTTCCATTGCATCACTCAGCATTGGGTCACACCTCAGGTGGATCGTTTCTCCTCTCACACCAATCATCTCCTTCCAACCATCTGCACCAGGGAGTTTCACAACAAAGCATGAAGAGTGGACGCTTTGTCCTTCCCATGGACACAACTCTCAGTTTATGCCTTTCCCCCTCTGCCTCTTCTTCTCAGAGTGTTGCTAAAGATAAGGGATGAAAAGCCAAAGACTATTCTTATAGCACCAGATTGGCCCAGGCAGCATTGGTATCCCCTGCTTCACAGCCTTTCCAAAGCTCAGCCTTGGCATCTTCCCCTGGTACCAGATCTGTTGGTTCAGGAAGGGGAAAATTTCTTCATCCTCATCTTCAAAGTGTGCATTTAACTGCCTGGCTAATACTTTAAATCTTTCCCAGCAGGTGGTTGAAGTTCCTCATGAGACCAGGAGGCCTAGTACCAGGAAATCCTATGCAGATAAATGGAAGAGATTTTGCTCTTGGATGCTGGCTAAAGGAGAAGACTCTTATCAACTTTCTCTTTCCCTCATTCTTGATTATCTAGCAGGTTTTCTTAATGGTGGACTTTCCTTTTCTTCAGTTAAGATTCATGCTTCAGCAATTTCTGCTCATTGTTCTTTTGAACAACCAATTTTTTCTCACCCCTTAATGAAACAGTTCCTGAGGGGAGCTGGCAATCTTAGACCTCCCAGAAGAGCTCCTACTCCTGCTTGGGATCATAATGTTGTCCTGGAGAAGCTTACTCTTCCTCCCTTTGAACCTGCTGCCTCTGCAGACTTAAAGTTCCTTTCATGGAAGACTGCTTTTCTTTTGGCTATTACTTCCGCCAGAAGGGTTTCAGAGCTGCAAGCCTTAATGGCAATAGAACCTTTCATTATTTTTCATACAGACCTGGTTTCTCTGAGAACTAATCCATCATTTATGCCTAAGGTGGCTTCTAGTCTGACACTTAACCAGTCTATTCATCTGCCTACATTCTTCAATAACCCCCAGAGTAAAGGGGAAAGGATTCTGCACTCTCTTGATGTGCACAGACAGTTGAGATTTTACTTAAACAGGACTAAACCCTTTCGGAAGTTTCAGCAGTTGTTGGTTAATTTTTGCCGCCTGTGGCTCAGGGTAAAGCTATTTACAAACAAACCATCTCTAAATGGATTGCTCATTGTATTCACTTTTGTTGCCTGCAGCATGGGAAGGTTCCCCCTCAGGGTATTAGGACCCATTCTACTAGAGCAGCCTCTACTTCTGCAGCTTTTTTGAGATGTGTGCCTACTAAGGACATTCTAGAAGCAGCCACTTGGTCTTCAGTCAATACTTTCACAAAGCATTACAACCTATCTTTGTTTTCTAAGTCTAGGGCTGGTTTTGCATCTGCAGTTTTGCAAGGCCTCCTTTCCAGTCCTTAATCTGTGATTCTTCCTCCCTCTTTTTGTTTTCTTCCTGGGCTTTGGAAATCAACCCATATATTAGGACTGCAACAGTGAAACACGAAGAACATAGTACAGTTGTGTACACTTACCATAAATGTAGATGCTCGAGTGTATTCACAGTTGCAGTCCTAGTTTCCCACCCTCCATTCCCCCTTTTTTCCTAAGGCACAGACTACTTATGTTATTTTTGGATGGCTTTATTTCCAGGGTGTTTCCTTCCTGGTTTGGCCTTCTTTTGGGGGCTCCTGACAGTTAAGGCAAGAAAAACTGAGGACATGGCATCGGCCACCTCCCTTTATACCTGACGTTCTGACATCAGTTTACAACCAACGGCAGCCGACGTTATATACCAAGGACTCTGGTATTCGAGCCAACTGAGGTCTACTGGGAGCCGGATAACCCATATGTTAGGACTGCAACAGTGAATTCATTCGAACATCTACATTTATGGTAAGTGTACACAACTGTACTTTCCTTCCCCTCTTTTCATTTAGATCTTCAAGGAATTGTCTCTTAATTATTGGACATGGTAACAACTAATCTTTTTTCTTTTTCTTGTAGAAGATCATCTTAACAGGACAGCTTGTGTTAAAGTGAAATAAAAAAATCTGGACAGTAACTGCACCTATCATAGCTTTGTATCTGTAGTGCATTTTCTTGCAGTTTTTAAGAGATGGAGAAATTTACATTTTTTGGCCTTTTTCTTGCCCCCGCTTCAGTGATTTTCAAGTCATCAGGCTCCTCTCCCTTCACATGCCCAACACAGCCCATTCATTCCTGTGGGAGATGAGTCCGATGACCCATGATTTTCTCCTCAGTGCCATGAGCTGGACAGCAGGGAGTACAATTGTTTCCTATCTATGACTCGGGGTTTTGAACTTTGCTCACTCCCAGAGTTTGCAAATACCTTACTGCCCCAGGGTATGGTTTGCAATGGGCATGTCATTGAAGGCATGTTACTCACCTTCAATTGCCTGTAACCTCTCAAAACTAGTGCTTCATGAATTCATATATTCATCTACCATGGAAAAGCACACCCAAAAGCACTCCACTCCTCTCAAAGAAAGAAGCCACCAAACGAGACCACTGCTATCTTCCTACATGCCAGCTTCAGTAGGCACCCAAGGGGTTATTTGAACTTGGTTTGTATTTGTTATAGTTGGGGCTTCATTTTCCAATGCCACTGGGGCTGAACAAATTAAAAGATACTTTGATACATAGTGGGTTTAAGTCCTTACTTCAGTTGTAGTGGTTGATAGATGTTTTCAAAACTGTAAACCTTATAATATTTACCAGTATGGTTGACAAAAAATGATAGGCTCATAAAACTTCTGACATTTGGTAACTATTAAAATATAGCAGTCTATTACTTATTTTACAAATTGTGATTTATTTTTAAGCTCTTTTTTTTGATGGCTTAGTTCTTGGAATACCTTAACAATGACTGGAAATTGTTAATGCTGGATTTTCTCATAGTTGGTGAGGTTTGATCATAGGGCAAAGTCGGTTATTGCTATTATTTGCTGCCAGTATTTAAGAAAATAGTTTCTTACCTTTTCTAAGTGATGTCATTGTATAAAGGAATTTTAGTGGTCCTTGGAAAGGAACAACTAATGCATGCACTGGCATGTGTTCACCTTGTACAAGTTGATGCTTGCACAGCATACTAAGTTGAATGTAATTTCTGCCATTTTTGTTTTTAAAAATAAAAATTACTTCTAAACTCAAGTAAGTGAGAGTGACTTAATTAATAAAGCAATTTCTGTTGACTGGCATTTTGCTAGCCACATGTGTTTTAATTTTTTTTTTATTCCATATTGGCCCTTCTGTTTTCTTTTATTATTATTTTTCTCATGGGTGGGGAGTCCACATGTATTCTAATTTTTATCTGGGAATGCTTGTGGGCTCCCCAAATCAATGCAGTAAGCTTTTATTTTTCTGAATTATTGTTTTTTTTTTAAATATTTGGTGTTTTTTTTTTAGGGATGGAAAACAAACAAACTTCCACCCTTCCAGTAAATGAAGACTGTTTCTCCGCTTTATGTAGAGGAGGACAGGGTGGCTGCAAATATTTATTTTTACATCTATAGCTTCCAAAACTTGAGTTTTTTTCTGCTTTGTGGAAATGAGAAAGGGTCAGTTGTAGCTACTTCTTTGAATTTTTACAGCTGCTTGGTAGTGTTTTTTTTTTTTCTTTAGGTTCTGCTGCTTGCAGAGTAAAACTGCTCATTTTGTTGCTGTTTAAAAGCCTGTAGAATAAGACTTTGCTTTTGGTTGTTGTAGTGCCACTTACGTTGAATCTGGTGCTTTCTGTTTGAGCCAGCTGTTGGTTTAAAGCTGAGGAAAGCACTGAATGTTTTGTTCCAATTACTGCATTGTAGGAAAAAAACATTTTGTGTTAAATGTTGACATGAAGCATAGGGTCATAATTCTTTTTGGGTATCTGTGTACTGAGGACATGCAGCAGGTATTAGTAGAGGCAAGAAAGCCTGCTACTAGAAAATCATATATGAATTTAAAAGGTTGGTGTCAACAGCAGGACCATTACCCATTTAGGGCTACTTGTTCTCTGTTTTTTTAAATATTTGTGTGAGTTACTATTCTATGGCCTTTCTTATTCAAGGTTCATTTATTGGCCATTTCAGCATGTCTGTTCATGGATCCTCCATCTTCAAGGTAGTCTCATAACAAAATATTCCTGAATGGGGTTTTACAAAAGAGGCCTCCAAGTGATCTGATGGCCCTTCCTTGAGGTCTTAATTTTGTGTTACAGAAGCTAACACTTGTTTCATTTGATCCAGCTAATCCAGGTGACTTGAGGTTCTTAACATGGAAAACAGTTTCACTTATTGCTGTGACCCCCTGAAAGAAGAGTATCTGAGCTACAAGCTCTTATGGTGAGTCAGCCCTACCTCATTTTCCACAGAGACGGGGTTTCTTTGAGAACTAATCCTTCTTTTATACCTAAAGTGGAATACAAGTTTACTTTAAATTATCCATCCTAAAAATGAGGGAGAAAAGGATACTCTGTACCTTGGATGTCCTTGAACAACTCCAGCACTATTTTGACAAAACTAAATCTTTATGATCTTTGGATCAATTTTTCATTTTTTTATGAGGTAAGAAGACGGGACAGCCTGTGCCAAACAGACTATTTCTAAATTATTGTCCAAGGCTATTACCTTTTCTTATACTCACCATAACAGAACTATTACAGGCAGGGTAAAGGCCCACTCTACCAGGGCCTTGACTTCATCTATAACCTTTTGAAAAGGGTGGACTCTAGAAGTATTCTAGAAGCTGCTACTTGGTCATCTGTACATATTTTACAAAGCACTATCAGCTTGATTCCTTCTCTAGGTCCAGATCAAGCTTTGCTAGAACCATTCTCCAGGGACTGATGGAGCCTTCTCCTTCCACCTCCAAATAGAGGATGCTAGGGTCATCTACCCCATATAACTAAGGCTACTGCAGCAGTGATCAATATGATGAACATAGTACAGTTTTCTAAATAAACCTACCATAACAGTAGGTGTTCAGATAATCAATGCTGCAATAACTGCTCCCTCCCTTTATCCCCCTTGTTTTGTTAGTGGTTATGGGCATTTATTTTTTGCTGTTCTTTGCATAGTCTTTTCAGAGCTCAGCCTCCCTCTATATGTTAGCAGGAAAGCTCTGAAGGGCTTGGCACCTAAACTTGTCTTTTAATCACCTCTACATGAGTTGCCTGACACAGTTTGGGCACGTGGAAGGTTTTCTGAAACTTTGGAAGCTGGCCGGCTGTTATATCCTTAGCATGATATAACCCACATAGCTAAGGCTACTGCATCAGTGATTATTCAGACATCTACTGCACAACTGTACTTACTTTTGTAGAGCTTGGTTACATAGCTCTGTCGCCCACATGCCTGATACATGGAGTGTGCATTTACTTCTTTATTTTGATACATAGATATTGATAAAGACGTGATCAGGTTTATTTGCCAGAAAACCTAGCTATATTACTGAAAAGGCATTAATATCCTTCCTTTTTCAAGAAATGAAACATTTGAGCTACTATACTGAAACAGTCATGATTTTTTCAGAAGAAATGTGGATATGTTATGTGGTAAATTAATGAAAGGGATTTTTGTAAACTTTTTTGCAGATGCATTTCAAGTTTTTTTGGGGCTTTCTGATTAGTTACTCCGTGCAATTAATTAGGAACCTTTGGAGCTGTCTAAAAGATTAATGACAGAATTCATGCAGCACTCGAAAAGACCTGAGTTTTTTCTTAAATAAGACATTTGAATCCAATACTTTTCTTGGGAGCAAAATGGCAGCAAGCAATTCATCAAAATCAACATGCCTTAATATGACATTTATAAAAAGTAAGTTACAGCAAGGGACTGCTGGGAAATCATTTTCAACCAATGAGAAACAGTTGCAGTTTGCTAATTTATTGCAACATAGAGACTGTGTGGAACAAAAAGAAAAACACGTGCTCTGTTTCTGTAAACAGAGACTGTTAGGTGACCACAGGGCTACCTTCTGATATGATTGTGCCTTTTAGTTCAGTACTTGATTGTGTATGACCAACAGTGACCTTCTGAAGCTAAACTTGAGAAAGAAAAGTGTCTTACTGTTTTAACAAATAGTATGATGTTGCTCATGTTGTAGTAAAGAACGACTAAGTAATTCTGCACAGTGTAACTGTTAATTTTTCTGTAATACAATATATGTCTATCACATTTTGAAACTAGCTCTGGCTGGCACAATAACAGCAGTGCCTTTGCATTCTTTTTTCTACATCCAGTATTAGGGCAAAATAAAACTGACAAGTTTATGGATACTAACGTAAAGATAGAAGTATAGTATATTTTTTTCTTTCTTCCTTTCAAAAAACAATAATCAGTTAACTGATGATTGTGGGTAATATTCATGAAAACAAAGTTCATGGCAGTATTATGCTGATGTGTTTACTGATGGCAGAATGGCAGTGCAGTTCATAAATGCCACCTATGACAACCTTACTAATACATGCTAACCTCATTTCTAACCCTAAATCTGCACCTTACCTTAGAAACCCCCCTTCCGTAATACTATCACTATTCAAACAAATTTGGTCTGTCTGTGATAGTGTTGTTATTTTTCTTGCAGGATCAGAAAAGGAGGAATTTTTCCTTTTGCAATCCTTTTGTATTTCAGTAAATGTGAGTTTTGGTGATTGTGTTGTTTGACATGCAAGCAGCAATGAATTGTCTCTTGATGTTTTTACATGCCAATCAGTTACAATAAACTGATCTGAGTATATGGGAAGCAGACAGTTGGCCGAACATTTGGAATGCCGAATGGCCATAATGCCGGCACAGTTGATTGAAAAGGCATTTATTTGAAGAATGATAGCATTACTTAGTGCAAGATGACAAGGCATAGACTTTACGCATTCCTCACTGTATATGATCTCAGAGTTGGTATGCATAATTAGCAGGGGGTGTGGGAGGGTGCAAGGTGGATTACAACTCTTCAAACAACATGTTTCACTCTGTGTTGTGTCATTTTAGATCAGCTGCTTTTTGGTTGATCATTCGCCTTTCAAAAATGTGGTTTTCGAGTAAGTGTCATAAACTTGTATGTGTATATGGTTGCAGTCTGTAGATGTGAGGGCTGATATGAGTTAGCAGTGTTTTTCCCCTTGTTTTTTGGCTGCTTTGTGTATGAGATCATGGTATCAGTCTTAGAATTTGACCTTTCTCTGATGTGTGATCTTAGACTTGGTATATATGTATGTATATATATATATATATATATATATATATATATATATATATATATAAAACAGCTTTTTTTTGTGTGTAGTTCGATCTTTTTAGATTCAATCTAAGGATGGTCCTTTCTTCAGAAGAGATGTTAAATTGATGCCCCCTCTGCCTAAGTTGGTGGTAGTTCAGCTGTATGTAAAATATCTCATATCAGTTATCAAAAAGAGCAGGGGAAAACCCCCCAATGCCCTGGCCAAATTTCCCCTAGTTGGTATATGTATACCGACTCTGAAAAAAGGCCATTGGCCTAGTGACTAAATCTGGAAACAAAGTGTACGTAAATAAATATGTGTGTGTGTGTGTGTGTGTGTGTGTGTGTGTGTGTGTGTGTGTGTGTTTCCCCTTCAAAACGTCACAGCCCACATCGTCGAAGATGAAAATGGTTAGATGAAAGTGTTGTAACTGCAGAAGCACAAACTGCCAGAACATTCTCTTTCCTTTCCGTGAAATGATGAGCACTTTCGCCTTGTTACAGCTTTGTCAGTGTTCAGGTGCTGCATGTGTCTGTACAAATACTTGCCAAAGGGGCCATTATATTCAATGATTGGTCTAATGAGAGCTGTGTAAAGTAGCACAGTGACATCCTGGATCTAGACACACTAACTTTGTTTATAAACTGTGCAATATAGAAGGACTTTCTTACAACAATAGACTCATGTTGGTCAAAAGTTAGGTCACTGTCCATATAAGTTCCCAAATCCCAAACAACTGTCAGCTCTCAGGAGCGTATTGACAAATGTGGTACTTCCCTGTGGTAGAGAACTTCCCAAAGAATACAGTAATGCATTTTTTAGCATTTAGTTTCAGTCCACGATTTTGGCACCAGTTACTTATTTGTGAAAATCTTCCGGCAGGTCGGCCAAGTTATTTAGGGAATTCAGTGACTGCTCCTAGCTTGCAGTCATCTGCGGTCTTAGTCAGCTATAGCCCTTTGGTATTGACTTTTACTTCAGAAAAGTAGATACCAAACATGTGAGGTCCAAGCACAGAACCATGGGGGACTGCACTGGTGACTTGTCTCTTTGTGGAGGTAACTTTCCTTTTTTGATTATCTGCATCCCATCTGTAAGCCAGTTGGCAATCCTGTGCATGACATAGGGATTTATTGCCAGTTTATTAAGGTTTTCTACTATGCTTGAGTGAGGCATTCTGTCAAACACTTTGCCCAGGTTGAGGTATATGGTGTGTGCTGTTTTGTCTTTATCCATTGCTTTGATGACCTTTTTTTTAAAAAATCCAACAAGTTGAGTAAACATGATCTGCCCTTAGTGAATTCAAACTGAGATGGGTACCGTGTTTGGAATTTCCCTATGTCCTGATTGATTAACTCCATGATAAATTTTCAGTGGCTTTAAATATGAGGTTGGTCAGACTTACGGGTCTGTAATTGCTTGGGTCTGTTGAAGGTCCTCCTTTATGAAAGGGAATGATTGTAGCTGTTCTCCATTCACTTGGTACAAAATCTCTACGGAGGCTCAGGCTGATCAGTGTTGTTAGGGGTGTGGCTGAATCATGCTTCATGCTATTTAAGATGGATCTAGAAGATATTGTTATGACCCATTGATGTATTATTTTTAGCTTTTGATAGCACTTTTAGGACTTGGTCTTGTGTGATAGGTGGATGCGCGACAGTTTCAGGAATATCTTGAGGGACAGACAGAGGGGAGAGAGAAGTTAAGTTAGAGCTAAATTTATTGGCCATTAGGGTCATTATAACTACAACCTCAGTGTAGGCATCATTCGCAATCAGCTCAACACATTGCCGTGTTGTGCTTTTGAGATTGGAGCATAAGTAAAAATGCCTTGTTATACCTTTGTCTTTGGTCTTATATCTTTGACTTGGGTAGCTATTTTAGCTGCAAACTTGGCTTTGGTGAATTTTATTAAGCTCCTGATTGTTAATTTCAGTGATAAGGGCTCTAACATTCTGGGAATTACTCTCCTTAATTTTGTCAAAGTTAATTTATTTTTATTGTAGAACTTGTTTATATTATAATTCCACATGTGGGTTAGTTTCTGGGGTTTGCCCTGCACTTGTTCCTAAGGGGTACAGCAGCATCTATGCAGCTGTTTACATGCTGGTATAGTGTGGTGGTGTGCATTTCTGCATGATCAGTGGGATTAACTGGGTTTGGTGGGGATTTGAATTTTGCCAGTGAATCACTCAGGAGTAGGTAGTTTGTCTTAAAGAAATTTCTAAAGTACCTTGGGTGAAAGGGGTTTTTGGTTTCAGTTTTATTTCGAAGGTGATTGTTTTATACTCAGACCGAACAAGTGATGATGATTAGTGCAAGAATGCTCCCTTATTAGTAAAGACAAGAACGAAGATGGTACTCCTCCTAGTGGGCACT
Source organism: Protopterus annectens (assembly GCF_019279795.1). Lineage (NCBI taxonomy): Eukaryota > Metazoa > Chordata > Ceratodontiformes > Protopteridae > Protopterus > Protopterus annectens. The sequence goes on from NC_056737.1 coordinate 811,442,458, forward strand.
CTGACTAATTGTTCCAGGGCATTTGTACTGACAAAGTCCAGGAATCTCTGAATTTGTGCACTAGTGGTGGTATAGGTTTCCCAGTCTATAACTGAATAGTTTAGATCACCTAGGAAAATAGTATTGGGTTTAATACTGATAATTCTAATTCATGTAGATATGAGTAGTGACTTTCTTTTGTCATAGAAGGAATTCTATAGCTAGTAAATGTATGTTATGGGACCTTCGTGATGGTTATTTGGACATGAGGAAGGTCTAGTGCATCATGCTGCTTTACCAGCCATGATGAGAGTCTCTTCTGGATGTAGATTGATATATCTCCACCTTTTTTCACCCTCCTGTGCAGTAGCTGGTCTAAACGTGTGGAATGCATTATATCCCTGCACAGCTGGAGTGTTCTTCCCTATTTTAAAATCATGTCTCGGTCACTAAGTAGACACCAGTGTCTTCCAGGATGAGATGGGCTTTTAAGGAATGGAGTTTCTTGTTCTAGCTCTTAGCATTGATTAGTGACACCTTCATATTTTCCTTTACTTGTTTTGTTAAGTTGGCAGGTTTATCAGGTTGGCATTGCCTAATAAAGGCACTGTGGCAGTGGACAATGTCATTGCCAATAACCTAAACCCTAGAGCGGACAGATGCAGGCCATCCCTGGTAAAGTAGCATGGTCTGTCCATCATATCCTCCCACAGTGGCAAATATTGGACTCCTTTGAATGATGCCAAAAACTAAACTAGTTATCGAAGTCAATTATTTTTTGCTCCTAGAGAAAGTAGAATTCTGGTTAATGCTAGGCTCATACCTGCCTTGGACATATAGTCTGAGAGCTCCGTCATGTCTCTCTTCATATAGTCCAGGTAGGTACACCTCAAATCATTGACAGCAGCATGAACTATGACTGAGTAATACTGGTACTTGTTCAAGCACATGTATGCAAGCGTGATCTGATGGATCCTGGCATGAGACAAGCAACTAACCATCACTCATGCCATACTCAGCTTGTTAAAAGGCACATCTGTCTTACAATGGAGTCACCTGTAACAAGAATGTTTGGTTAGGTCGTTACCTGCTTTATGGGCTCAGCATCTGTGACTCTGGGATTCCTCTGGGATTCCATATTGTGAGGAAGTAGCCTTTAAATGCTCAGTGAACTTTATACCTGTGCTGTGTTTTGGAGTTTTTTGAGGTTTAGGCAAGTTAATCTTTAGAACCTCAGGATATGGTGGATTATATGTATTGTGATTGCCTTGGAGAGGTATGATGTATGGTGTATCGTTGACTATGTTGATGTTGGAATTTACTGTGTGTGAGATTTTTGCCCTCCAAAGATATTGTGTATGAACATCTCTCACACTGTGCTGTTTTTGAATGATAGATGATTGGCAGACAGCATGAGACAATTCTTATGCTGCCATAAGATACCCATCTCAAACAGGCTGGCTAGAGCAGTTGTAGGGAAGTGCTGGTCCATGATAACGACAGGAATGACTTTGGGGCAGGGGTAGCTATAACTGCATACAGTTCTGTTTTAGAATAATGTTTGGATGGACTTCTTACTCAGCATTTACATTTCAATGCAAAGTAATTAGCTAGGAAACCACCTTCTACCACCAGAAAGAACCAGTAAACTAATTATAGTAAGACACACTCACTAATTTGATGCTAAAATCAGTGCAAGCAGTATCAATGCACCCTGTATTAAGCAACATCCTGAGAGATGTGATTGCCACTGCATTGCATCTCTTATGTTCTATAACTTTGCTTTAAGCTGTTCTAAATTAGGACATTGCCAAGAGGTGTGTGTAAAATCCCCTGTTAAATCAGTGTTGTATTTCTAACAAGAGTGTGTAACACTCTGATACAGTCTAAAGAATCTTTCAGGAGTGTAAAAATGCAGAGGTATTTCAACCAAAAAATTTCAATTTCTCACTTTTGTAGCACGTTTTGTAGCTGGAATAACACTTTCCTAATTTGCCTGAGTAAATAATTCTATACTTTTCTATTTTTTATAACCTATTATGTAGTTTATTGATGACTTTGCTTTTGCCTGGATCATCATCTAAGCTTGTTTTCTATCCGTGAAGGAACCCATTTCGGCAGTTTAGGGTTTTGAACTGTGTACAGTTCCTTCTGTTTTAGTTTTTTGTGCAGGTTTTGGTTTATACCATAGTCTACTCCTCTACTCGTGCATTGTTGCCATGTTGTTGTTTTTCCTTCCATCATTAACTGATCCCAGTAGGGTGGCCACTGTGGTGCAGTGGTTAGTATTGCTGCCTCACAGCAAGAGGTTATCTGGTTTGGTTCTTGGCTGGGGTGCCTTCTATGTCTTCCCTGTGATCACATGGGTTTTCTCTGGGTGCTCTGGTATCCTCCCACATCCCAAAGATATGCTGCAGGTGGATCGGATACTCTAAATTGGCCCTAGGTGTGTGTGTGTGTGTGTGTGTGTGTGTGTGTGTGTGTGTGTGTGTGTGTGTGTGTGTGTGTGTGTGTGCGTGTGTGCGTGTGTGTCTTCTGTGGAAGGCTGGGTGCTGGGCTGGCAAATTGACACAGTAAAACTCCACTACCAATTGTTCTGCAGACTGTTGTTCTGCTGTGGCAACCCCTAACGGGAAAAACCAAAAGGAGAAGAAGATCAGAGCGCTTTTAGCCTTGTGAGTAGTTTAAGGGAGAGACTTTGCAAAATAATACAGATTTAAAGTTCTTTTATCTCTCAAATGCTATATGAAAATTAATATCTGCAGCTTATCTGAAAGAAGCAGACATTGAATGGACAGAGTGTTCTCTGTTTTAACGAACTTTGTGGGTGATTATAAATTTAAATGTCATTTCAGATGAAGCTAACACCTTCGTACTTATTATTAAGATCATATATCAGTAAACTGAATGTGTTTTTTAGCATAGTCTGCTAGCAGGTATTTTAAAACAACTGTTTTTCTGAGTTAGAAGTCTCCTTTTGAAGACTGCTTTCATACACTCTGCTACAAGAACCACAAAGATAGTAGCAGCGCAGTGAAACTTTTATTAAGAAAAAATGTACTACAGGGCCAGCTTTCTTAGTTTCTTTCTTTCTTTTTTCTTAAGCTTGTTTAGACCAGTAACTTCTAATTGGATGACCAAAAAAAAACAAAAAAAGCAGTAGACAGTTGTGAGTACTTCACTGAAAGATACTTTCATACTTAGAGCACTTATTTTGAGCTGAAGTTCCTGCTTTGGGGTTTAAATTTACAGCCTTTTAAGTAGTGAGGAGTACTTACCACAAAGTCATACTAATGCAGTTAAATTAAGTACAATGGCTTTTTTTTTACCAGAACTTTTTTTTTGTGTAGCTTAGAATGCAAGTTTGCATTTTAAAAATTGTACTTGTGACATGGTCTGAAGAAAAATGCATATTCCAAGTATGGAGTAAGGCAGCCAAGATCTAGCAAGATTATGATGCTTTATTGAGTAAAGTAAATGCATACTCCTGCATTTGAGACTTTTTACCAATTCCCTTGCAATTTCAAAGTTTCTTATGGAAACATTTTAGTTTCTAAACTGCTGTACATCTAGTAATCTCCTGCCAGGAGGCAGATTTTTTTTCCTCAAAGAAGTTGAGGAGTGTTCATGAAAAATTATTCAGTATAGTAAGTACTTTAGTTTATAGTATTGGGACCTTTAAAGTACACGTTGGCCCTCTGGCTGTGTGTGTTTATTCTGTAATGAGCAAGACTGGATGTAGGGCGCAGAGGTTGACCACTAGCTATGATGCGCTAATGATTTTAATTCTACTGTTCCAAATTTATATTCCTTGGTAACTATGCACATGTTCTGTGCTCTGTTAACCATATTATCACGTCCATCTCATACTTTACTATTTTGCTGTGTTTTCTGGGTTTTCCTGTTTGGCAAACCAATAAATGAATGACATATAATTTGTAATGGCCTTTAAAATACCCTAAAGTGAATAATTCCACCAACACTTGTACTGCTTTCTTGCCTTATTTTGTGGACTCATCCTGCTATGTGAAAATTGTCTGTTATCAAAGGAACTGATCAGGAAAAGAAAACACTGACCCTTGTGTTGAAAAGTCACCATCATGATGGTTTCCTGGTTGAAAGGACAAGCTTCTCTTTAGGGAGACCAGATACCTAACTGTCCAGAAACACTGGACAGTTGGCAGCCTTCAGGCAAGGGTCAGTATTTTCCTTTCCTGTTCAGTCATTCCTGAAGGACGTTCATGGGTTTGTATAGTTAAAGAATGGGGATGTAGGCTGAGTCTTTGAATCTGCTTTATCAAGTTTAGGGTCATGGAGGAGAGAGACCCTGTTCTGGCACTCAGCAAATGCAAGGCCAAGAAGTTAATCCTGATTCTCAGAATGTGCACACACGCACGCATGCACACACACACACACACACACACACACACACACACACACACACACACACACACACACTGTCACTGACCTACACACACACACACACACACACACACACACACACACACACACACACACACACACACTCTCACTGACCTACATACATACACACACATTTACTGACTCACTCATGTACACATTCACTCAGTGACACACACACACACACACACACACACACACACACACACACACACACACACACACACACACACACACACACACACACACACATTGTATGTCTCTCTCTTTTATCTCTGCATGCACACATACAGCAGTTTGGATTGTTACCAGTTTACCTATTTCATGTTTTTCTGGATGTGAGAGGAACTGGCACACCCAACCGAATCTCATGTAGACACAAGAAGGGTGTGAAGACACCACACACGGGGCACCCCAGCTGAGACATTACCTGGAGCGCCAGTGTCTGTCAGGTAATAACTACCGGTACTATTCTCCTGTCTTCCTGTAGTGGGCAGGTTTAGTTATTTGCCTGCTAAAATTAAAAATGTAGTACATTGAATGAATGAGTTTATTTAATATAGATAACAGTGGATAAAATGCTATTGTCCAAGAATAATTATTATTGTTATTATTATCACACTTGTAATTTTGCAAGAGAAGAATGACTATTGGAAGAAAAAGTACAGGAAAGGAGGCTAGTGAGTCACTGTAATGAAAAGAAGCAAATTAGAGTATACTTTACAGGCACCTGTTTTTTTATTAAAATATACCTTCAGAACAATTTAAGTTATCATGATTAAAAGCAGAAACAAGTTGTGATAGGGTAGCACATAAGTAGATATGACTGAGATATTTATTTATTTAATGTTGCAGACTCCGAATCTGACCTCAAACCAGTGACAAGTGGAGTACCACAGGGTTCCGTCCTGGGACCGCTCCTGTTTGGTATCTACTTCTCTGAAGTACAGGCTAACACAGAAGGCCTCTGGCTAACGAAGTTCGCAGATGACTGCAAACTAAGAGCCATAGTCAAGTCCCTAAATGATGTGAACATCCTACAGAAGGGCCTCTCTGAGACAGATGCCTAGTGTCAAAGCCATGGCCTCAAGCTCAATGCCAAAAAGTGCAGTGTCATTCCCTTTGGTAAAAACTCTATACCCATGAACTACCACATAGGCAGCAATCTAGTTAACACCGAATGCGTGATGAGACCTTGGGACCCAGGTGGACAGTAGTCTCTCCTTTGATAGTCACATCGCCACAGTAGTCAGGAAGTCCTTCTATGTGGCACACCTCATCATAAAAGGGTTCTCATCCAGGAAAAAAGAGGTCATCGTTACCCTCTACTCATCACTCATTAGACCCATTATAGAGTACAATGCCCCTTTTGGAATGTACCTCACAAGACATCTGCAGCAGCTGGAAAGGCCACAGAAGTACCTCACAAAGAGGATTACTGGACTCAAACAAATGCCCTACACTGACTGCCTCAAAAAACTCCAGCTTTACTCCATAGCATATCGCCTACTCAGAGGTGATCTCTGCCTAACATATAAAGCTATGTCAAACCCAGAGCTGTTGGACATGCTACACCTAAAGAAATCCCAGTCCCTCCAAGCTACATGCTCTAGGGACCTAAACCTTGTCACCACAATAAACAGGACATGCTGGAGGGATAGATTCCTATCCCAGAGACTTCCCATACTCTGGAACAGGCTACCCATCTATGTCAAGCAAAGTTCTTCATTAGCACCGTTCAAGAAAAATCTTGATGAGTGGATGGGAAATAGGAAATACACCCCAGGGATCACTTCTGTGTCTCTGCTCGTCAGTGGCACAGGAAAATAACTTTCTTGGGTGGCATAAGCCAGGGAACCTTGTTGGCTAGGCTTGCATAGGCCATTGGGCCGATAGCCTAGTACCTACCTATGAACCTATGTAGAGTGGAATGAGGGAAGTATTTGGGGGATGGCAATCAGACAGTAGACATTCAGCGATAACTACTTTCCTTGTAGTAATGCTTCTTGTCATTTGCATTTATATTACCATAGCTGCACACACATTGGTACTGCCAGTGTTTTCTATGCATTATGTTTTGTAATTGTTTGTAGAGCCATTGCCACACTGTATTTCTTCTCTGTCACCTTGTATTTCTTTCATTATTGACTTCCTTTGCCATAATCAGGCACCTCTTCATTTAAATATGCTATCCTTTCCTTTGTTAACTTCCTCTGTTGCTGCATAGTAGTTTATCCTTCATTTAATACAAATCTGTTTGACATCTACCATTTCTGCTTTGGCTCCTACCATACAATTGTGACTGTGTTTTCAGTATGTTATGTGAACTCTGGGGCTGCTGCAGTGGAGATTCTTTTCTTTGTCTGAATTGTGGTGCCTTTGATGGTGAATTATATTAATTTAGTAGAGATTGTTGAGTGCAGTGCTCACAGATTAGGTTTACAGGAGTTTACCCATCCCCATAAAAATTTGAATTAATTTTTGCTGTAATTTTCCTGGTACTGTTTCTTTTCATAAAGCCATGCTTTGAACGTTTGATGGATCATGCTTTGATTTTGCAGTGATGTCAGATATGACTTATTCATACTGTCCCTCTTAGTGTTGATTTTGCAAAAGCATTCCTATTTACTGAAGACTTCTTCCACTTGTACTTTTCTTTGTGAAGATGGCTACAAAACATGATTCTTCTTTGTGTATAGTTATATGACACAGCATTAGGTTGACATTTAACACTGTGGTGGTGTATATGCTATTATAGCATGAACTACTACAATACTGAGACTACAAAAATGGAAGTACTGTGCTTTCTTCCATGATGCTGCAATTTGTGATTTTATAAATTATGGGAGTGCAAGGGGCAGAATTCTTCCACCATCCACAGAAAATTAATGTGGTCCATTTTCCACTGAATGCAAACTTTATTGGACGAGTTTTGTTAAAGAGAGAGAGACTGAAGGAATCACTTTTTTTTTTGGCAAAACAGTGTACTACCAGGGGCTCAATAGCCTGCCACAGAAACCATGCTACTAGTATGATTTTTCCATCTCACAAGCCACACGTACATAGGAGAAAGACAGCAAAGCTACACATGAAGTCCACAATTATTCTTTTCCGTTTGTCTGAGAGTACATACCAACATAATTTCTTTACAGAAAACCATAAGCACTTCACGCCACAATATCTTTGGCAGTAATTTATAGACATGCCAGTTACCAACATTTTGGCCACATTTTGTTGAAAAAAAAAATAAAGACAAAAAAAGCAAAGTGTCCAGTTTGCTTTATCAAGGATTGCCTGTGATACCTAACAGTATATAACCATAGTTCTGTAACATATGACATATAGCAGCAAATTTCTCAACTGCTTACTTCTAAATTGGGGAAGGGAAACATGATTGTATTGATGCAAAAAAAGTCCCTATTCAGAAGAAATGTACACTTTTTGTGTGTATTTCTTTGTTCTGATTATGAGGAAAGTGAAGAAGTTAATGATCACAGTAATATATTTCAACTGATTAATCATAAACGAATAAACTACCTCACCAATCCAAATAATAGTCACTTTCTGTGTACATCTCTGAGGTCCAGGGAAAAGTAAAGTGAAAAGAGTTAATGGCCTTAGGAATGTATTTAATCTCTTTTGTCATCGACTCATACACTGCTCCTCTAACAAGTAATATCAAAAAGGTAGCCATCTTTTGTTCTTAATTCTAAGGAAAGTGGAAAAAGACATGGTAGCAATAATATATTTTAGCTGGTTGCCAACAAGCCATATCAAAAAGATAACTGCCTCTCGGGGAATTTTTCTGAGGACTGACTGCAAGTATAGGGAAAAAAATAATGACCACAGCAATGTATTTCAACTTGTTGCTCATAGACACAGCTAGGGTCACATTTAGAAAGCCACATCAAAAAGATGACCATCTTTTTGTGCACCGCTGATGTTCAGTTGTGAAAACATTGAAGGAATTAGTGACTGCAATAAAGTATTTCAGTTGAGTGCTCATAGAAGTGCATGATGTTCCTTGACATGTTACATTAATTCATTCAATATTAATCATGTTACTACTTCCTGCTTTCATGACGTCTATCTCCAAAAGATGCCACCATATATGTATACTCTGATGTTTGATTGTGAGGAAGGTGAAATAAATAGTGACTACAGAGATGTATTTTTACTTGCTGATAGTACACTGCCCCAGTCACAAGCTAACCAATGACAATTCATCAGTGATCATGTCTGCCCTGTGGATTCACACAGCCTGTCTTCTTGCCACCTAAACGAAGTTAGCTACCTTCTGTGTACCCCTGATATATTAGATTGGAAAGAACATGAAAGAAAAATGGCCACATTAATTAATTTCATATTGATGCTATCAGACATATACATAGAATGCCACCTCATTCCATCCCCAAAAGATCGCCAAATGTGTACATTTCTGATGTTTGGTTCAGGAAAGTAAAACAAATAATGATCACAGTAATGTATTTCTACTTGACACTAATACCAATGTTTCTTCCTAGTCTCAGTCTATTTACTAACCTGAAATCTGCTTATTCATTTTCTATAGCCTGAGAAAACATAGGTCAACCATGCCAACAAAATGAACAAGGAACCTTTCTTAACTAAAATTCATAGCCCTACTGGAAACAACTGTTTTCTCTTCTTGTTTAGCTTAGTAATGGCATTATGATTTGGGGAAAAATTCTGATTTCTTCAGTTGCACATTAAATGCCAGTACAGAGAGCTATGCTCAAGGTCTTTAGCTGTCTCTTCAACTCCTCTTGCTAATGAAAGTAAGGTGCACTTGAATTGGAGGGATAAAGGAAAACATGCCCTGCAAGTGGGGAATAAAATGTCTGTTACTGTGCTTAAAAAACACCACAGTAAAATGCTAATGATCAAATGGTATATTATGGTCATTTGTGGCAAAGCAGGGGATGAAATTACTGTGCATGACTAAGTAGTAGAGGATAGAAGCAGGATGCTCACAAATAGTAAAAATATTGATCACATGTCACAAATATTGACAGAGGCAAGACAAAGGGAGTACACCTTGACTAGTGTGTGATGTACATTTCACAACTGGAATGCATAGGTTACGCTGTGTGGCCATTGACCTTTGAATTAAAATCAAAGTGCATGAGGGAGAAGGTTTGAAGAGGGAGTAGAGTGCACAGACTCTCTGAGATGAGTCATAGTATAGTGTGAAACATATATTAACAACTAACTCATTGTACTCAGCTCCCTCCCCAACCTTCCCACTTGGACACAAAGGTTGATGTGAAGGGATTGACTGAAAAAGTTGCTTGCTGCAGTGAAAAAAAAAAAAAAGATTTCAAAGTGCACAATTGCACAGTGAGGGTGAAACAAGCAAAGGGGAAAGCTGCGCCACTATTTGCCTGACATCCTAGACAACTGTCTAGTTTGCCTGCATCGAAGGTCAGGCTTTGGAATATGCTGAGATTATTTTCCTTTGATGCTACAGAAGTGCTCATGTAGACTGAAAAGTTCTAGAGTGCCTTTTTAAAATTTACAATAAAAGATCATTATTATTCAGAAAAATGAACAGTGATTGGTTATTCATGAGTATGTGCTCATTGTATATTATTACCTACTTGGGAGAAACAAAAGTGTTAAAGAAAGCAAAATAAATTCATTTTTGTAACTGTAAAGAAAGTCATACAATCACCATCCATTATCTCTGTTGTGCTAAGAAGAGAGAAAAAAATTCAGCCACATACGCATCTTAAAACAAAATTCCTCCCCACACTACACACACACACACACACACACACACACACGCATTAATACCCCTGCAACAAATCAATATCTTAAAATGAAAAAAAACCTAAAAAGCTTTTGTTAAGGCATGAGGAATATGAATAAGTCCTAATAAAATGATGGATGGATGTTTACTTCCAGGTAAAAGTGGCAGCAAGTGCATTGTCTCATGTAATGTTTACACATTACTACATGCAATAATGCATGTACTATGATGCAGTGGAATTTAACGAGAAGAGACAGAACAAAAACAGACACAGCATTTAGTGCAAACAAATGGTACAGAAATAAAATTCCATAATGTAGTTGTATTGTTAAAAGAAGTAAGATTTTTTTAATTTATGTCAATAATCTTTCTCTTCCTTCGGCTTTTTTCGGTAGGGGTCGCCACAGCAGCGATCATCTGTCCGTAATTTAGAGTGTCCAATCCACCTACTGCATGAATTTATGTCAATAATATTATCATATAATAGCAATATATGATGTTTGAGTGTGCATAATGCAGGTTTGCCCACAACTTCTTTTGCTTATTCACCTGGCTTTTTGGACCAAACCATAACAGCTTTGGGATAACTCTGCATTACTCATACCCAGACATAATTTATTGCTCAGTTAAAAGTTTGTGTCCCACTTTTACACTTCTTTTGCAGACATAATGGACCAAAAACGTTCCTTTTCCTCTTACTTTGCTTAATTTATCCTTGCTAAGCATGTCTTGTTTCTGGAGACCTAAGGAAAAAAGTTTGACTTAATTCTTCTTGAGATCACAGCATTTTAGTAGACAAATCAATCTATATTCTAAGGATTGATTTTCACAAATAGTAGTAGGATTTAGTCTCTGTTTACTGATATCTTACATAATTGCAAAAGCTCTAAGGAGAAATATTCACAATATTTCTAATTGATAATAGGCGACTAAATGGGAGAACTGTCTTTCCCCAATACTCCCCATGTCAGTTGGTGTTCCCCAAGGTTCCATACTTGGCCCTCTCGTCTTTATTATATTTACTAGCAACCTTAGTTCTGCAACTCAACTTGTCCCATTGTCCAATATGCCAGTGATGCCACACTTACCTGTTCGCCCCCTTACCCCCAAGAACTTCAACTAAAAATGCAAACTGCTCTATGGGACATAGAAAAATACCTCACCGAACATCAAGTAATACTAAACCCAAACAAAACTAAGTTAATAGTTTTCAGAAACAAAAAAAAATCAAAACCATTCCACTCTCAATCCTCCCTACAAAAGAAATCAAGATAAAACCCACAAACCAAACTAAACTCCTAGCTGTCACAATAGATGATGAGTTAAATTTTGATAAACATATTTTTCTGACAACCAAAAAAGTTCATATCAAACTTGGCACCCTCTACCAGGCTCAAACTGTACCTTGCTCAAAGCACCAGGCTGGCCAATGCTCAATCACACCTGATAGCCTCCCTCCTCTACTGTTCTCTCATATTCACAAACCTGAGAAAGACTGACCTCAGTAACCTAGAATCCTCTAAAACAAAATTGCGAAGTTTGCCACTAATCATCCACACAGGACCCACCACTGCACAGTTCTCTCCCAACTCAACTGGCTAGAACTCCCTAACCTATTATCTCTCAATCAACTTACTATGGCCCACAAAATAGTCCACCAATCCAGCAACTGACCTGCTCTTTCCAGTCTACTCCAACCTTGTACCACTTTGAGGTCCCTCAGATCCTTCAGACAAACTTTTGCTAAAAGTTATCCACTCCCACAACTGTCATGGCTACTCCCTCTATTCTTACAAATAGCCAAACTTTGGAACACTTTCACTCAACCCATCACAAAAACATCCAAACTATCATGACTTCAAACAACTTCTAAAGGAGTACCCAGCTACTCATTGGCTTTACTCCTGCCATACTCCTGGCTAATTCTTCCTAGCTCCATTACCTAATTACTCCTTTCCCCCTCCTGCCCTGCTTGTCTCTAGCATTTCCACTTCTTCAATTCATCTCTGTACTATATTGCTTTTATTATACAACTTCATTCAACTGTTCTGTTGGACACGGGTTCATATGTACTGTGCTCATAATCTGTTCATGCAAATCACAACTATCTTAGTGTCTCTCTCTTATTATTCATGAATTCACTGTTACTGTTTTTTTCCACACTGTATATATTTGTATACACCACTACTTGCTTTTGCATTTTATATATAAAATGTTTTAATGTAATGGGCTCCTAGACCAGTATGTCATTACCCGGTTAACAAATGTAATAAATGAATAAATAAATAACATGTACACTGTGCTTTGTCATTCTGGTTCATACCTTCTTATATTCGAAAGTATTGTACCGTGTGATACTTATTTATTCTGATTTAGATGAGCAGATACCTTGAGGTGTTACTGTCAGATGTAATAATAGGTAATGCTGCAGGAGGCACAGTTAGCTAATGAAGCAAGATATTTCTGAGAACTTCTTTAAAGCAGGCTCTGTTGTTATTGTATTAGTGTCACTGAAATTCAATTAAAGCAGCAGATGTTTCCACCAATCCAGAGGTAGGGGGAATGTTTCCATCTGTAGTGCTACTGACCTGAGTTTGAATTGGACCTCAGTGACTGAAGACTGGGTTGGGAGGGATCGAGCAGCTGGATGACAGTTGTCTTTACCCAGGGGTATTTTATGCAACCTAATGACACCTTGAGAGGATTTAGGAGGACAGTGTATCTCAAGACTGTTTGGCTTCAAGACTACAATTCTTTGGATTTTCCTGTTCTTCTCTTGCCTTGTCTGAAGCTCGAGTTCTACTGGTAGATTTACCAGGTTTGTCCTGAATCCAGGTCTGCCTTTCCAAGTTCCTCTTCCCACTCAATAACTCTACATGGATGCTTCTAGTTGGTGTTGAGGAGTCTCCTCCAGCAACCGCAAGTTCCAGGGACTTTGGTCTCGTCAGCAGCCAGCAGACCACATCATTATTATCAAGGGGATGAGAGCTCTGATTCTGGATCTTCACGTTTCCAGTCCCTTTGGGTCCCAGGTCCTCAAGGAATTTCACAGACAGTACCACAGTCATGTTGTACATCAACAAGCATGGGGACACACATTCTTAACTTCTTTGTAGGCTGGCTCTTCAGCTTGGGATTTTGCAGTCCACCTTCACTTGCTTCTTCAGGTGGTTTGCATTCCCTCGGGGCACAATCTTGGGGCAGACACTTTGACCAGATCTTCACAAATGGATAGCTCACAGGGAGGTGCTCCTGGACATTGCACATCAGTGTTGTACTCCTGAAGTAAATCTTTTTGCCTCCCATCTGAACAGACAACATGCAGCATTGTAGACAGGAAAGTTCTGTAGAAGGAGTTAGATACAATATGTGCCTGGTCTGTCTCCAATGTTCATAGGTAGGTACTAGGCTATCTGTCCGAGGGCATTTATAAGCCTAACCAGAGTGTGTCAGCTTTCGCCACCCCACTGAGTAATTAACTGAGCCTCTGTCAAGCAGAGCCAATGAAGTGATCCCAGGGGTGTATTTTCTGTTACCCATCCACTCGTCAAGGTTTCTCTTGAAGAGTGTTAGTGAGGGGCTCTGCCTGATGTAGTTAGGAATTTTGTTCCAAAGCATGGGGAGTCTCTGTGACAGGAATCTATCCCTCCAGCATGTTCTATTTATTGTTGTGGTGAGGTTTAGCTCACTAGAGCGCGTGGCTCGCAGTGACTTGGATTTCTTAAGGTGGAGCATGCATGTCCATCAATTCTGAGTTGGACATGGCTTTGTAAGTCAGGCAGAGATCCTCTCTTATTAAGTGATATGCCACTGAGTACAGCCGGAGTTTTTTCAGTCGGTCTGCATAGGACATATGTTTGAGGCCAGTAATCCTCTTGGTGAGGCACTTTTGTGGTCTTTCCAGCTGCTGGAAGTGTCTTGTGAGGTACATCCCAAATGGGGCATTGTACTCTATGATGGGTCTGATGAGTGATGAGTAGAAGAGCACTATAACCTCTTTATTTCTAGATGCGAACCCTTTAGTAATTAGATGGGCCACATAGAAGGATTTCCTAACTACTTTGGCAATATGGTTGTCAAAGGAGAGATTACTATCTACCTGGGTCCCCTGATCTCTTATTACCTCTTCTGTATTAAGGGGGCTGCCTCCTATGTGGTAATTTGTGGGTGTTTTGTTTTTCCAAAATTGGATGACTATGCATTTTTTGGCATTAAGCTTGAGGCCATGACTTTGACACCAGGTGTCCGTCTCAGTAAGGCCTTTTTGGAGGATGTCCGTGTCAGCCGGAGAGTCAATTTTGGCTCCCAGTTTGCAGTCATTGATGAACTTGGTTAGCCATAATCCTCCTGTGTTTGCCTGTACTTCTGAGAAGTCTATGCCGAACAGTAGGGGTCCCAGGACCGAGCCTTGTGGGACACCACTTGTGACCTGGAGCCTGCTATTCTTACCGCATGAGTTCTGTCTACAAGCCAGTTGGCAACCCATCTTGTGACGTAGGGGTTTATGTTCAGGCTGCTAAATTTTTCTATTTTACCTGAGTGAGGAATGGTGTCGAACGCCTTGGCAAGGTCAAGGTAGGCTGTGTGAACCACCTTTCCCTCGTCTATGGCCTTGGTGACTGTCTCAAAGAAGTCAACCAGGTTTAGTAGGCATGATCTGCCCTTAACAAAGCTGAACTGGGTAGGATCAAGTGTTTGGAGGTTCTCAAAGTCTTTGTTAATGGGTTCCATGATGATGCGCTCCATAGCCTTGCAGACCAGGCTTGATAGGCTTATGGGGCAATAGTTACCAAGGTCAGTTGTGGCCCCTCCTTTATGGAGCAGAATAACCATTACTGCGTGCCATTCTATGGGCATGTAGCCTGTGGAGAGGCTGAGGTTGAACAGCGTGTTTAGGTGGGGGGGGTTAGTTTGTTCTGTAGTTTGTGCAAGACGCATCCTGGGACACCATCTGGCCCCACCGACTCTGTGTTTTTGGCTTTTGAAAGGGCTGTTTTCACCTGTGCGTCTGTGATTTCTGGGACACTACAGTTTATCTGCCAGGATGTTGGCAATATCAGTAGGTAGAGTTTATTTTGTGCTATTTTGCACTAGCTCAGAGTATTTCTGCGAGTTGCCACTTAGATTCTTGACATAGCTAAAGAAGGCTTTGTGGTTATCTTTTGAATCCTTGGCTATTTTTCTTTCGAAGTTAGCCTTGGATGATTTTATGAGGGACCTTAGTTTCTTACTGATACTGATCAGGGATGTCTTCCCTTTTTTCTGAACTAGTTTCCTCCTTTTATTATATAACCTGTTTATGGCAGGGGTCCACCAGACTGGTTTCCTTCTCTTAGGGGAGTGAGTCTTGGTTTTGCTAGGGATGGCACGATCCATGCATCCTTGTAGGTGCTCATAGAGTGCATTTGTAAAGGATTCTGCATCTTGGGCAGCATTTTCCTTTAGCGTGGGGGCTATGAAACTTACCACCTCTGTCTTAAGTAAGATGAAGTTTGCTTTAGAAATGTTTTTAACTGTGGTTTCCTTGGTTGGGGGTGGTGATGGGGTGTGGACATCCAGAGTGATTAGTTTATGGTATGATCTAACCAGTGACAGGTTGACCTCCGGTGCAGAACATCTGTCGCCCATTCTAGTGATGACCAAGTCCAATATGTTTTCACCTCTTGTAGGGGAGTTCACCAGCTGATCCAGGGCATTTGAGTTGATAAATTCCAGGAAGCGCTGAGTCTGGGAGTTTGTACTTAAGTAGTTTTCCCATTTAATGGTAGGGTAATTGAAATCACCCAGTGTCAGGGTGTTCGGTAGGACCTTCATGTTTTCCAGAGTCTCCAGAAAGGCAGAGTGGTGGTCCTGGGTCATCGAGGGTTGCCTGATGTTAGTTGCACATGGATGATCTCAGAGGTATCATGCTGCATCACTAACCTGGAGGTGTAGGTATCCTTGATGAATATGGATACAGCCCCTCCTTTTGCGTTTCGGTCCGTGTTCTGTGGCCGAAATATATGGTATGAGTTGTAGCCCGGTAGTGCTGGAGTGCTCTCTGGAGCCTTGAACCAGGTTTCAGTTACTGCACAGATGTCGACATTCTCCATACTGAGGAGTGCTTCAAGCTGATGCATTTTGAGATTTAAACTCCTGGCACTGAGTAGCATAACCATCATTTTTTTATTTGTGCTGTTTATGGAGGTGGGTTTGACTTTTGAGCATTGCCTAAAAAAGGCACTATGGGGGCAGCAAGAGCCTTGGCCAGTATTCAAAAGCCTAGGGGTGACAGGTGCAAGCCATCTCTTGCGAAGCAATGCGGCTTGTCGAGCATGTCGTCCCAGGCTGGCAGACATTGGATCCCCTTTGAATGACACCAGAAGCTTAGCCAGTTGTTGAAATTGATAATTTTTTTCTTTATACTGAGGTATCATTCTTGGTGAGGGCAGGATGCTACTCAGGGTCAGAGTCATACCCACCTGGGCTACATGATCAGAGAGATCTTCCATGTCTCCTTTCATGTAGTCCAGGGAGGTATGTCTGAGATCATTCACACCAACATGAACAATGACAGAGTCATATTTGTACTTGTCTCTGGATAGAGGCAGTCAATAAATCACCTCTGTGAATCAAATATAAATAAAATGTGTGGGTCACATTTGGGTTGCATGGTTAGACTTTTAAGGGTCCTGGTGGTTGTTAGCCTGGTGTACTCCTATAAGTGCATGGCAAAAAATAATGGCTTAGCCTACAATGTTAACAGATGTCATGTAGTAAACTTTGGAAAGCATGTGGTTCCTGACACCAGTGAGGTAAAATCTCTTGATACAGGGTTTTGTTTATAAGGATCTCAGTATGGTCATGGTTGGAAATATCTCCTTTGGCAAAAAGATTACTACAGTGCTAAGAGTGGCCTTCACTTTGATCTTTATGTTGCTCATGAGGGCTGCTGTCCTTTCCAGGGAGTTCACCATTCCACTTTATGCCTTGCTTATTTGGTTGGTATTGGAGCATTTTCTCACCTTAGCAGTTTGTTGACTAGCCACCTTCTTCATTTGAAGAGAGCTGAAAGTTTCTGCACTCAGGAAATGAATGACTTGGCAAACAGGAGGTTATTAAGATTGACTTCAAAAGTATTGCTGTAGGCAGGAAATGATAAAATAAAACAAAAAATGTCAAGTTTCTTTAAAAAATGTGAACATTAATATAAATGTACCTATTATATGGACAATGGCTAGAGATGTGCCTCACCAAGTGCCATCTGCAAAATAGTTCTGCCAAATATTTATTGTATGGAGTAGTCGTTGTCCTGATTTATAAATAAAGATCATTATAACCACAGATTAGGCAAGATATACTTTTTCATGACCTAGATGTACAAAATCTACTGTATTCATTAGTTTAGTAATGACCTCACATTTCCGATTTCTGTGGCTTACTCACCACTTTTCATGGCATGGGATGTAGGTTATTTTTGTCATTTCCTGTAGCACTCTGGATGTAGTGTTTTAGAAATAGGTACTTGACAGTCTCTTCAGCATTACATTTTTTTAGTATTTTATTTCCTTTCTATGAGCCAGACAGATCATGACAGCAGAGGAAACCATCTGGATTTTAGCACTTTCAGTTTTATAAGACAACAGATAAACAATAGAATTTAATTGTTTGTACTTAATAAAGACTCTGGCTATTTCTTATATCACATCTAACTCATTTATACTGAAAGGGGATGTTTTTAATTTTGGATTTCAAATGTAGATATAGCAAAAACATACTGTGAGTGTATATTTTATGGTAGTATGGGGCTTAAAATGATATAGAAGGTATTTTTGCAACATTAGTGGAAAGAAATGCTATAAACCTTGCCTAATAATATACATTGGCAAGATCTGTGTCATTAGGAAATTTGTAACAGTGATACCAGCGGCAGAAAATAATCATTAGAAAAAAGATATTTGGTGTCATGGAATCCTCATACCTCCTGTGTAGAAACAAATAAAACAAAGCTTTTTTACCAAAAATCTTTGGATACTGAAAGGTTTATAAGAACTGAAAATTAATATTACTCATCCAGTGGAAACTTGGGTTACTCCAAAAATGGCTACTTTTTTCTTGAACAGGCCTGCAGTGTTCCAGAATAATAGTCTTAAGCAGTGTCTGAAAGAAAGGCATTCTACTTGTTCTAGAGAATCTGTGACCTTTTCATCTTGCAGGAGTTTGTATGCCTCTGTGATCTTTAGAACTGTGTCATTTGGAGCATTATGCTGTTGGTATAGTCAGTGTTAATAGACTGATCTGAGATCAAGGGACAAGTTAAACCTATTCCAAAATGTATCCCCATGATAGGGCAAATAAATAATCAGAGGTCCTTTCCCAGAACAGAACTACCTGAACCAGTCACTGGACCAAGCCTCAGGGTGGTGTTCATAGTGAGTGCATAGTGGCCAGGTTGGTGACAGCCTGAAAAAGATGTATGAAACATTGGTATATGCCAGTGCCAACAAGGTGAAGGGTGGATTGCTGGTGAGATGTCAGTCAAGTGGCAGGCTGGAGTGGAATGGAAGAAGGTGGTCCAAACCCTGGAAATGGATGCTAAATATTGGCACACAGAATGTCATTTCACTGCTGGGAAGGCTCTAGCTCTTGTGCAACAATCTGAAAAATACCAACCAGATTAATTATTAATTTAGTCTTGTTCGATTCTCAGTTGACCCTGTGAAGGCAGCTTGGGCAGTGATGGGCATACTCACAAGTCCCTATCTGCATGCCATAAACTGGAGCCAGTACTAGTAAATAAGAGGGTTACAGCAATGTGACTGCAAGTTGTGGAAAAGAAAACACTGTATTTTATGTGCATATAACAGCTATTTGGTGTATGTGGCCTTGAATAGTAGGACACAGAGGGCAGTGGTGATAGGGACAAGTTTTTGAGAGATGGCTGAGGAATTTTATTTTACATTTCGGATAGTGATTTGTCCGCATTGCGGCCTGTTTTCAGGCGGAGAAGGGAGAAAAAAAAGTAGGGTAAGCAGATACACATAATAATAATACCAGCATTACATATTACTATTTACAGATTTACAGAGATTACATAAGCTAAGTTACAAGTTCCCATAGGTTACAGTTAATCCTGAGCACAAGTCAGGATTAAATTAAATTAAATTACACAGTAAACTGGTTAACAGATTTTTACACAGGGAGTACCACAGGAATCTCTCCTGGGTTCAGTACTCTTCACTGTGTTTGTTCATGACATATTTGAGGTAGTAAAGAATAATGTCATCCTCTTTGCTGATGACTCGAAGGTAAATCAGTAGAGGATGGGTGAAAGGGTCTGACAAAGGGCTTGGAAAGGCTGAATAAATAAGCAGGATGTTTGCAGTTGAAGCTATGTGCAAACAAATAGAATGTGCTATCCTTAATTCATATCAGGGGGGTTGATGTCAGGAAAAGGATCTGGGGGTGATGATCACCCCTGTATTGGATCAGTGAGAACAAGACTGGAAGTCAGTAAAAAGAATTGTGGGTAAATCCCCAGGAAGATAGATTCCAGAAGCAAAGAGGCAATGGACTTTGTCAGACCATACCTTGAGCACTGTGTGCAGGTGTGGAGGCCATGTAAGAATGGAAAACAGCAGGCTGTCAGAAGGAATTCAAATGAAAGCTACCAGGAATATCCATGAGGTGGATGAGAAGGAATGTGACCAGAGGCTGGAGTAGCTGCAGTTATTTTCCCATGAGAGCAGATGGCGAAGGGGGAGATGGTGTCGGTGAATAAGATTATACCATAAAGGATTGATGGAGTCATTCTGAACTGAAAGGACATGGAATGAGGAGACATTGTAGGGACTGACTATTCTCTTGGTCTTCAAATGTGCTTCTTTCACAGTTATAGACACATGGAATAGACTACTGGGTTGGGTAATGGAGAGAAGATCTACAGAGGAGGGCATGGGAAAGATGGAATATGGCCGTTTAGAGGGTAAAAACTGCAAGGGATGCAGAATGTTAAGGCATTTAAAAAATCGGAATAAATAGGCTTATTGTTTTCATTGCCATCAAACCAGTGTAATGGTTGTGATGCTTTACAGACTATGGCCTATTGATTCTGTACTTGTACTTGGTAATATCAACACCTACATAGGAAATCGAGAAATTAATTGTAGGATTGTGATTATGAGCTATGAACTGCATTGTTTGAATGAGAGTGGTTTGTTGTTTTTGGACATCTGTGATAATCAGGATCGGCCCATACCAAATAGCATATTTTTACACAAGGTTGGAGGTGGTCATAAGAGTGGTTTGTAGTGGAGCACCTGAGGCCAAAGATCAATGACTAACTTTGTAATTTTGTCATCATACCTGATGCAGTGTACTTTTGGCAATCTGGTTGAGATTTACTGAGCCATTATCTGATAACCCTTGATGGTGAGATAAGTTATTCAGCCTGGATGTTGACTTGACAGACCTTGGAAAATTATGTGCAGTGAAGGTGCTCTGGGAATGCCTAACCAATGCTTTTGTGTGGAATGAGTGTGGGCAATATCTCCAGAACAGCTTCTCCTGTACACCAAGGAAGGTTGGAGATGTTTAGATGAATGGATCTCCTTCAGTTCCTCAGCGGCTGAGGCAGTAGAAAGTAAGTTGGATAAAGAGTGGTTAGTGCTTGTAGTGGTGATAACCATAGTATCTGCTGGTAGATACAGTTGTAAGAGAAACTGCAAGATTAAAATAGAGGGCTATCCAGATTTGATGGCTAGGGACTGACAGATCAACGAGGTACCAGTAGTGGAATTCACTGAAGTAGAGAGGCAGGTGTGGAATGACTTTAGTGAGGCCCTGGAAAATTGCAATCAGATGGCCTCGTAGAGGTTTTGACAAACCATCTGTTGAGTGAGGTGGAGATGGTTTACTCCCAAGCTTTCTTGATGGAGGTACATTAACCATTAATCTTGAAAGAATAAGTCGTTTGGTGGAACGAGCATCTTGAGTAAGTCTTGAATCCACTAGGTATGCCATCTTCTGTGGAAAAAAATGCCCTAGGAGGTTGGTGGGATTGAATCTGAGTCTGTAGATGAGGTTAATTTGCTGACTAAACATTTCTGCTGAGGCAAGGTGGCACAAGATGACATTTAGCCAGCAATGCTAATGACAATAGACATTGCTGAGTGTTATGGGTAATGAGACTTTTCAGTATTTTGTAAAAGGAAGAGATGGCACCTCTGGATTGATAAAAATAGGGTAGTTGTCTCCATTTTCCAAAAAAAAGGTATATAAACACAGTCAGAGAGGCATGGAGAATAGCTTACCCAGAGTGAGAGTAGCAGCATGTGAGGGATAGGAGCAGAGTAGCAGCTTGTGAGGGATAGGAGCGCGTGCTCTACTTAAGAATTGTGCTCCCTATCCTGTTTCAGAAGGTGTATGCCAGGGTTATTGCCATTTACTTAAAAAAAAAAAAAAAAAAAAAGAGCTGATAAGAGCATGACAGACAGATAATTCCAGGAAAAAATTATATAGGCCACAGACTATTTTGTCAATATTTCAGCAGTGCTTGATGCGTTTCTTTTCTTTTCTGTTTTTATTTTTTTTGGGGGGGGCAGTACAATAATCTTAATAATAAATCATCATGAATGCAGCCAGTAAGTGCAATAAACATCAATGAGCACAGAATGTAGCATTCACAGCAAATATGATAGCCAAGGTAGGTGTCCATACTAATATCTCAACAAGTATGCATGGTATAATGCCATTGTAGTACATGTGGTGATTATGCTCTGAAAGCTACAAAAAGATAAGCCAGGTGTGCACTTAACTGACATCAGAGAAGTGCATAAAAGAGAGGATTATGACCGAGTCTGTTCTGTTGTCCTAGCAAGTATCGTATGTGATTGACACATTGATGCCAAGAAATTTATCTCAAGAGAAAATACCTTTTCACTTACTATTTTGGTTAACATTTATGTTTTATGGTACAACCTAAAAATCTTTTCGTGAACTTTCTTTCATGTATTGCTTAATATTGTAAGAAGCATTTCTGCCAGTTGTGTGGTCAGTTTATCTATATGCATATTTTACTTAATTTCCTTTCTTTTAGTACTTAACTTCAATAGTGACTTTGTGGTTTAGATTCATATAGTTTGCAGATTTCCTCTTTTTGAAATATTGTGCTTTGACCTTTTTTCTGTGTAGTCTTTTAAAAGATGTGATGAATCTTTGTACCATAATCTTGTGATAGTCTCATTTTTTTTAATAACACACATAATAACTACTCTGGTGATACGCAGTAGGGACTTTTGGGGGGCTATAAACTTGTATTATCTCTGAAAATTTAAACATAGACATATGATCCAGTGGGTGTTTTAAACACTGATATATTTCACTGAAAGCCATTTGTAAAACTGCCTTTTTTCCTGAGTTATCACTTGACCTGGCTTTAAATTCATGCTCTGTGCTAAGACTAAAGCTTAGTTTCATTTTGTGGATGTGGACTGTAATATTTGTCTGATGTCACTGTGACCTGTATAACTTCTAACTGTTGGCCTACACTATAAGGAGTGGGTTTTGAATGATAATGACAGCTACTGAGTGTTATTCTTTCAAAAAAAGGGGGGGAGGGGGCAGGAGCAGAAATCACAGGCTGTTGAGTCAAGCTGATGTCATACTGACAGATGATTTGATGTCATCAGTACATAGCACAAAGACGTCTCTGACTTGACCCACATGAAACTTGCTAATTGTTCAGTTTAGAAAAACGCATTCCTTTATAAATGGCCATGCATTCCTACTTATGCTGTGCCATGTTTACTAGATGACCTTGTATAATTCTGCTTGTGGGTGGGACTCTGCTGTTTGTAATATACATTATTTTGTGTTCATGTCACTATGGTAAATTGAGTGGACAACTGTTACTTAGTACCTTGTTAAGAGAGTTGGCGCTCTTAGTCTTGAGAACAGGGGTGAAAAGGAACTGGTTGCTAAGTTTAAGTAAGATTTTGCATTAAAAAAGGGCTATAAACTTGGGAGTTAGAAGTTTACAGTCTTTTTTGTGAATAATATTTCCTGTGTAATGATTAAACACTAAAAGGAACAAAAAAAGCACCAGACTCACGAAGCACACTTGAAGACGTCTGATGCAAAGAAAAAGAAGCTGCACCTGAGTAACGTAAAGCTGCTTGTTTTAATAACACACAACTTGTGTTTGAACCAAGTCCGAACGTCCTCAGACAAACAGTACTATTTAAAACTAATACATTTAAATACTGGTCCCAAAAAGTCACATGATATAAAAAGCCCTATCCATAGGGAGCTAATACATAATTAATTAAATGAAATACAACCATCAACAAACCCTGCCCAGTAACTTTATGTAAGGAACTTAAAAAAATTCTTCAGTCACCTTAATGCACTAAGAAGTGCTTAATGCAAACTGAACCTCCAGCGCTTAAAAACACCTTTGCATATCAGAAAATCCCCCCTCTATAGCCCAGCCACATTAATCCACCCTGTTCACCTACCTTACAGGCTTTAAATTTGGCTATAACAGTCTGTGCCAGCAGATCACACACTGAATAAAAGCAACCAAAGTTAAAAACCAACGTACCAGTACCCTTTAGGGCTGCACAAGATAGGGGCAATAATAGAACCATCAGGGTACACAGCTGGCCAAATGAGAACAATAAAAGATTGGATGTAGAAGAGCCCTGAACCTGATGGGATAGAGGCCAGAATGTAGACCAGTTAGAGATGGACAGAGACAGAACCACAGGTAATGCTGTTAGATCAATTGAAGAATTAGTGGGTGCCCCAAAATCAAATTTTGGGCCCCAAAAAGTAGAAGGGCTGCCCCATCAAATGGAATAATGCAGGCATGGAAGACCAAAAGTTCAAATACAATGTTTCCAAAGAACGAACTGTTTCCATAAAATAAACTGAATATTAACACAAAAATTAATACTTTAAAAATCTTCTTTATTGCATTTCAGCCTGTGTTCAACCGGAATAAGTAAAGTCTTTGTGTATTAAGTATACTTTTTGTCCCTGAAATTGTATGAACTTGCCAAGGACAATTATTGACTTTAAATGCTAGTTGCAGAAGCTAAATTGATCCCCCTTTCTTGGGGAAAGAACTGCACAGAAGAACTCCCCTGTTAGCCAGCAGCACATTCAAATCCCCCTGTTTCACCCTACCTTACAGGCCTTGAAAGATGTAAGCGAATACCTTTAATGTACTACTGGGGCAAATAAGGATAAATTGAATGGGAGAGACCAACCAACCAAGACTAGACAGGAAGAAGAGGCCTTAGGCCTATTGATTAGCCAATGTCAGAGTGAGTAAACCAGAAAAGGTGGGGTGATGGGGGATTAAAGATCACGGACAGTTGGGGCTATACAGTGGGCATGCATGATATATTAACACAGAGTTATACAGAGAGTCTCTTTAAATGACTTCAAATAGCCCAAATGAATAAGGGGGGTCAGATAGAGGAATTTATTATAAGAAAGAAAGAATATGTGTGATTACACTTATATTATTTGTAGCATGCCGCTTGCCCAAATGACAATATTCGGGATTCTTAAAATCCATAAGATTTGAAAACAACAATGAGACCACTAGGTTGATGTTAGGAATTTGATTTGATATCCCCGATGCTTGCGCCAAAATGGTAGATATGATTTTGAAAACTATCTGGTCCATTGAAAAAGGATTTGTCCATGGATGAAGATTTTTTACTGACCAACTTAAGAAGAAAAAATTGACAAACTTCCTCCGATGAAGATGGATTATTCCTTGGACCAATTCCATGAGGAATTATACAAATGGATCAGGATCATAAATAGGAGAGGTGCAATGAATAAATAGGATTCAATGTGTGACTGAGTTGTTAGACTTGATTGTAACAAATAACTACTTCCTTGAATAAAGAATACTATCTGCAAAAATAAATAATATGTTAAATAGGGGTGGCGTATGTCAGTGTTGTGGTGGCTCTGAGCCAACTGGTGATGGCTCACTATCATCTTTAAGGAGGAGGATAATATTAATATTAGGAGGATATATTTTTTTTAATATTATTAAAGGTGTATTATTTATTATTATTAAATGATTATTTCTGACTAGTTGATTATTTCAATAAAATTTATTATTTCAATAATATTTCTGAAATTCACCTTTACCTTAATTTAATAAGAGGAGAATTAGTTACTTGAAATAAAAAAATAATAAAAATCAAATTTACTCAGGATATATAATATACAAATTCCTACTACCACTACAGGATCTTCACCAGTAGCCCAGTCAGTAACCCTACTACCAAAATGATCATCCAGTCATTAAAGGCCAGTTAGATGGGTCAGTTGGGATTGATAATGTGATGGAATTATAGAGAGAATGCCTTTGAGTCAGTAGTATGTGCTTTAGTGATTGATTCTTTGGTTAATGATGAAAAGAAAGTAAAATGAAATCAAAGAAGAGGAAGAGGGTTTTGTAGTCCTTATCCCAGTATGTACCCACCAGTAGTACCACCCCAGACCTCGGAAACAAACCCTAATGATAATATCTATTAATTTCTAATGTTTCCTATTATCTATATTTAGTATGGACACTTTTGACATGGTGAGATACATCTGAACAAGAACTGGAATTAGTGATTTTGATTTTGACCTATCCCCAAGGGTGTATCCCAGAAATTACCTTTTAAGAGGAGCCCCGACTGAAAAGAAAAATCTGAAAGAGAATCCAAAATAATTAGGAAATCCAAACATCAGGCATGTTCAATGTGAAACTCTGTAGATATTTTAATTATTGCAGAAGACACAACATCCTTCAAATTGAATTTTTGGTATATAAGATGAATAAATTTAATTGTAATTAATAATAAAGTAGTCTATCTTGCTAAGTGCCCAGCAATGCCCAGCCTATTATATTAGAGAGCCAGAAAAGTACGAAAGTCCCATGCATATGAGCATCAATAATATCAGCCAAGGTAAAGGGAAACTGACAATGCATTAGCAAAGCATATATCAATGGAGAACAACACATTTATTCTATTTACAGCTATACAGGGGGACCTAGACGGTGGTGCAGTAGTGCGCAGCAAGAGGTCAGTTCGTTTCTCTTTTGGCTGGGTGCCTCCAGTTCTGTTCTGCTCTTCGGTGCTGTGTGTGCGTGGGTTTCCTCGTCCTCTCTGTTTCTCCCGGTTTTCCTCCTCCTGCATCCCAAAGACATGCAGTCCCATGCAGTAGGTAGAAAATTGCCACTGTGAGTGGCCGTGTTGTGCCTTCTGTGGTGTGTTGGGCGCTGGCTGGTGGTGGTTGGGCACTGTACTCTGTCAAACTCACAATGTAACACTGTATGCGACCTGTGATGACGACAGCGGAAAAGCCAAAAAAAAAAAGAAGAAGAAGGGAAGGGGGGGGGGCTGGAGGGCTGGAAGAGACTGCGGAATTACTCTGGCAGATTAAATTGAAGTCCTCTTGTTTGCTTGAATTGAATGCTGTTCCATTAATTTAAAATTAAAGCTAAAAATAAAAAAAAAAAAAAAGGTAAAAAAACAATATAATTTTTTTTCCCAAAGTTCTGGTTCTTTTTCTGGTTTAAGAAAAGCAAGAAAATATAAAACATATAAAACTAATATATAAATTAAACAAATAATGCAAAAAAAAAGTCTATGGTAGGGTAGGGTAGGTTATTTATTTTATTAAATATATATTAAATTATTAAAAATGAAAAATTTATAGTTTTATCTTAGAAACACATAGAGTTGGGTATGTTATTTCCATTACATTGAACTGAGGTAGCATAGTTAAATGATCATGCGCTCTCTTAGACACACAGATGAGGGTAGGTAGATTTATATATTATTTTTTATTTTTTTTTCATTTTTTTCATTCATTTAATTTGAATTTGATTATTAGTATATGCTATGGAACTGAACCTGATTGTATGTTATGGATGCTTATTTGTGTGTCATTCGTGTCGAGCGACGAGAGCAGTTTTAATTAATGAATGTGTGTGTATATAGAAAAATAGAATAAACTAAGTGTGGTTTGTAACCTAACTAAGCGTTTGTCTTTTCAGTGTGTGATGATCTGGCTGGCACAGCTGGTTATCAGACTGTTATACCTTTCTGATATGCAAGGTGGTTTTTTTTTAAGCTGGAGAGTCAGTTTGCATTAAGCACTTCTTAGTGCATTAAGGTGTGTGATTTTTTTTTTTTTTTACATTCCTTACATGACTGGGGGGGGTTTGGGTTTGTTGATGGTTGTATATCATTTAATTGTATTATATGGATAGGGGAGGCTTTTTATATCATGTGACTTTTTGGGACCAGTATGTGTTAGTTTTAAATGGTACTGTTTGAGGAAGTTCGGACTTGGTTCAAATGAAAAGTGTGTATTATTAAAACAAGCAGCTTTACGTTACTCAGTTGCAACTTCTTTTTCTTTGCACTGGATGTCTTCAAGTGTGCTTAATGATTAAACACTACTTATATGCACAGATTTTGATGTATGCATTTCTCTTGTAGCTTTGGCTGTTACTAGGAATATAAAAACGAGAGCGGACCAACACAAAAAATGCTTTTAGGGCTGGTATCAGATATAGTTTCCAGGTCTAGTTTAGTTTTAATTATAGATAGATATATATTTTAGATGTATTTGACATTGTTATTTTACATATGTTTTTTTCTCATATAATAAAAAACGTTATTGTCTTTTGACATAACTTAATATGATATATTAGCTAGTTACAGTATACATATGTTATGCTAGCTTGGTGATTGCAGTTCAGTTATTTATATCTATATGTGCTGTTTGTATTGTAGTTAGGTATATACATGCAATTTTCCAACGTTATTACTAAATTAATGATCTATTATCAGTATTATGATTATTATTAGAATTTATAGTAGGTTTCTAGTTATATAAGCAGATGGATTCTCTTATTCAATATTTTATGACTGTTTCATGCGTCTTTATGTGAAATGCGACTATGGAAATTTTATATTTGAACCAATGCAATATAATTTTAGCTTAATTGATTAATTGCTTGTTTTGAATGTTTTCAATTAATGGTAATCTTTATAATGCTAGCATTTGCTTAGATAATCTAGATCTGATGAAGCGTACTTTGGAAGTACGCAAAAGCGCTCATCTTTTTTATATCAAATAAACTCTTTTTATTTTTCGTGTTGGTCTGCTCTCGTTTTTATATTCCTATTATTTTATCATTTCTTACGAAGTTGGACCTTCAGGTAGCAGCGTTTACCATTTTGCGTCATTTGGCTGTTACTACTTAGATCAGTCATGGTGAACCTATGACGTGCGTGTCAAAGTTGACACCACAACATTTTGGGTGACACACCAGCATTCACCAACACCCGAGTTACCAACTAAAGTGAATGAACAAAAATACAAGAAATATGTGGTGACCCTGCACTTGTCTATTAAAGGTAGGGTAATTTTTTGGTACACTATTTTAAGCCCAATTATCAGTGTGTATATTGTTTTCCCTATTGTAAGTCCCTGATTTTTCTTTTACTTTTATAATACATAGCAACACACATGATTGGGCTGCATTTTTTTAAATAAATGAATATATAAAGAATTGTTTCACTTTTGTTTGAGGTGGGGGTGACACGCCAGCAGGGTCAAGATAGGCATTTTCCAAATTTTTGACACACTGAGCCCAAACGGTTTGCCATCACTGACTTAGATATTAGCTGTTTCTTGGCATCCTTGTCTCATGCAGGTCTATTCTTTTGTGCTTTTTCTTGATTTCTTTTAGGTAATTGTACTAATCAGACAATGTAGTGATTTATAATTAGATGAGAAAGTTTATGTGACCACTTACTAATTGTTTGCTAGCACGGCACTCCTTCAGTTTCTTTCAGTGGGGAACAGTGGTTCAAAACAGCTATGATTGTTTTCAAATCCACAAGTCCTTTGGTGTATATACTGTACATCGCTGAACAATTGCCTGATGACTGCAGTGGAATTAGTCATCAGAATTTTTTGCACCATTCATATTATCCACATACCTAATTATCACCTTTATTACATTATGATTGCAGTTCGCTTGTAGACTTCTGCGCTGTTTAAAAGACATTGCAGTGGCGGTGAAATTCACAAATGGAATCATGATGGTAGGTTTACATGGTTATATCAGTCATTAAAAATATTTGAAAAAAGTGTTTTGTTTTTCTCAGCCATTGCTGGGCCGTGATGTAAGTCCCAATTATATGCCCATTTGAATTATTTGTTTGTTTTATGAGAATGATTTATACGGAGTAGACTTCAAATATTTGCAAATCCTCATTGTAAGCCAGGTAAGTCCTAATTGTTAGTCTATATCATAAGGAGGGTTGATGAATAAAATTGACAGCTGGTGATTCATTGAGTTTTAATTTTTCAAGAGGGGAGAAGCAGACATTATTCATCATAATGGTGAATGATTTTACTTCATCTGTGCAGAGCAGAATGAACTTATTTGAGCCACTGTAGACCTGGTAACTCTTCACTCAGAAAAGCACAACATTTTAATTTCTTTATAAAGGAAGATGTGTTGTCTGTGCTAGACATACTCCTTGTTTAGTTTTACAAGAATGTGTGTGTAAAGTGTTTCTAAAAAAAACATTATTTGTGTTCTTGTCACCTAGGTATAGTTTATTTATTTTATTTTGCATTTGTTTACCGGGGAATGTCCGACTGGAGAAAGGTCCTTTTTCAGTGGAGGCCCAGGGAGGAAAGCTCCAAAAGTAACAAATACATACAATAGAGAAACAACAGAGAAACAAATGAAGCCAAGTGAGAAATAAATACATACAAGATAGTGGCTTCAGACACAGTAAGTAGAGCAACAGTAATTTACATAAAAATGGTTGTTTACACTTACTGCATATATCCAAATGATTATGTACAGTTAAAGTGAAACTACCATTAGCAGTAGACCATAGTATAGTGAGCAATCATCTGTAATTTATCTTCTAAGAGGAGAAGTTGTTATCCCATTAACACATATGAGTGCAGAATGTCAAACATCTATCAGCCAACAGATGTCATTTACATTCCGATGCATTTCTTGAAAAATCAGGTTAAAACCACAGGGCCAAACAACTGCAAATATCTTATTAAAAGCAAATGCTATTAAAGCCATGCAAATAACAATGCTATCATTCAAATATCTTTTACAGTGATAGTGTATTTGTAATCTTTATATCAGTGCTACATTGTAATGCACATAAACCCCAGAATTATATGCTCCCTAAAACCTTCACAAACAAATTTTATATCCTTGAATCTGTACATTTTAGGCATGCAGTGTTGTGGCATTTTTATGTTCATCCAGGCTTAATCTTTCACGTGACATGAGTTCCTGTTTACTGATATATTTGCAGAAATATAAAAAATATGCTTAGTTGTATAACTAATAAAATAAATAACATCTGAATATCTCTCAAGTTTTCTTCAACATCATCTAAGGTTTCACCTGCTGCAATGCAGTAGATTGTAAGTTACTTGTTTTGGAGATATTAATGTACATAGAGAAATAGTGCATATCTTCATAATTACTAACAATATATTCAATACAGTGTACTATATATACATTAACAGTAACAATGTAATTTGATGTGTCTGTTCGTGGTATTTCATACCATGTCTCTCGATAACATATAGCAAATTCGGTTATGAAAATATGAATGTAAATATAAATAAATAAGTGACAAACAGAGATCGATATGTCCAGTGCATGACAGTATAGATTAGTAATCATAGTGCCATTTTGTTACTTACAGTTTGCACTTTCTTCTTGTGGATATTTTTAATTGCTGAGTTACTTAGTTAAGGAAGCAAGCCCCTCAAAATGTCAAGAGACCAAAGTAGATATGGGTGTTAAACTGAAGTGTAGAAGAAGGCATTTTAGGGGTGTATTAAGAACATAAAAAAATGAAGAAGCATAGGAATCCGTCTAGTTCCAACCTCATCACCACAAGTGTTGAAAAAAATTAAAAACAGAGAAACTAGTGGTCTTAAAACTTTGTTGATGAGCTCAGTCACAGTAATTCTCAAAAGTCATGAAACCCAGTTAGTGTTCCAAAGCAACAAGCCTTAATTCGTCACAAACAAGTGATTCACAGTAACAAAAGTTAGAAATATTTTACAATGTTAAGTATATCAGCTTTTTATACTCTTAGAAGTAGGCACAGAAAATATACATAGTGTATAATTATAAACCAGTCTATTCAAGGCAAACAATATAAACAGAGCCATTAAAAGTGCATTTTAGAACAGCAAGTAACCACCTCCACACACTACTACTGATTAGGACAAACTAAATCCTAGTTAAGGAAAACACTACCTATCTGTTTGCAGCCCACATTCCCAAATCCGGTATTAAGAAAAGCATAATATACACATAAAAGACTGACTTCTTTTAACTAAAATCTCTTTCAGGTAACTAATGCAATAAAGCCTTCATCAGGTCTGTGACATGGACTAAAATCATACAGGAAGGCCTAAGATTAAGTTTATGGATGTGGTGAGAGAGGACATGTTGGTGTGACAGAGTAAGATGCAGAGGACAGGAAGAAATGGAAACAGATGATCCGCTGTGGTGACTCCTAATGGGGACAGCCGAAAGAGAAGAAGGTAAATAAGTAAAAATAGTTAACTAGATTGATACAAGAAAAAACACATCGCTATCTAACCGCAAACATTAGCTAACTAGAACACTATAAATATATATATATATATATATATATATATATATATATATATATATCTGTCTAATAATATCTAAGATGTATTTGTGTCTTTCGGCTTTTCCCGGTTAGGGGTCGTCACAGCGGAACTCCAGTCTGCTAATGATTGGCAGTAGATTTTTATGTGCCGAGTTGCCGGCCCTGATGCACAACCTTCAATGAAGGTACGCCCATTCACGCATGTCTCCACAGAGAAGACACTCTAGCTGAGAATCGAATATGTATTAGCGTGCATAAAAAATAACTTATTGCTCAGAAAAAATATTATTTCAAAAGTTATTTCAGAAAAAATAATAAAATATAAAAAACAGTGGCTGAAGTAAACTAGTAATGTATAAAAGTATGCAGATGTGTGCATGAGCGTGCACCAGTATACTAAACTGGGAATTATACCAATAATTTATGGTAATGCCTCATGATAATAGTGGCATGAAAAAATGTGTGGTTTGAATATACCATTTAAATCTCTGTTGTGATGCAAGAGTATAAAAAATCTAATCGAAGCATAATTGATGGTAAAGTAACTAAACATACATACATTTATACACATACTACACATCATTTTTTTTAGTTTTTAGTATGTTTTGGTACATATAGTGCATACAAACATTTCCTCAAAAATTCCCTAAAAAAATTACATATTATATGTCAACTTATGTAAATTCAACACACTCTTAATAGAGCAGTAATAGTTAAGCCCTGGTTTCCTGAATGCATTTAATTTCAACTGCCAGCATAATTCTTTTTTTCTTCAAAACACCACTGACGTACCCTTCAAGCTCATCCATTTCCACACAGTCCAGAATGCTAATTTTAAAACCAGAATGCCTAGGGTGTTCTAATAAGTGTTTGAATAAGGAGATATTCTGGCATTTACATCTGATGTCAAAAAATGACCTGAGATCCTCCTTTTCAGTTTAGTCATAGTCTTACCCACATAAAATGTAGGGCAGTCATTACACATGGCCCAAAATACAACTTTTTCATTATTACAGTTACCACCTGCTGAAGTTTTAACCATCTTTTTAAGATAGTGGCGCAGGGAATTAATGGCTCTGCTGGACAGAGGCACAGGGAACTAATCTAAGGGGGTGGTGAAAGCCAACAAATTCTGGCTAGGCTTATAAATGCCCTTGGGCAGATAGCCTAGTACTTACCTATGAGCCTATGAACCTATAGGGCAGTGAAATGACTCGCAGCCCATCTAGTACTCACAGAAAGTAGTTAGGTGGCCCACAAATTTTAGTGCTCATGTCATTCTGGTCTTTCTTACTTTTTTTTTTCTTTTCCACATAGCCACGTATGCTTCTGCTCTTTATATATACAAAAGTAGGGTGTTTTGCTAACACCCTTACAAGCTGCTGATTGTCAGTTAGAATGGCCCAGTTCTCCTTAATAATGGCTTTAATTGTATTGAAATCAGAAATATAAGTTTGAATGCAGCTGTCCTTATTTTTCTCTCCTTCTGGGTTAGGGTGGCCTTATTACA
The DNA here is from genome assembly GCF_019279795.1 of Protopterus annectens. Classification (NCBI taxonomy): domain Eukaryota; kingdom Metazoa; phylum Chordata; order Ceratodontiformes; family Protopteridae; genus Protopterus; species Protopterus annectens. The sequence goes on from NC_056737.1 coordinate 811,475,855, forward strand.
TAATTCTACTAAAAGGCCTATTCCATATAGGGTCATTGCTAATTTTAAAATTTCTAATGGGATCCATGGTCATATGTAACATGTTCAATTCATATCCTCTGGTTAAGAAATCATTTTCGAGATCATTCATATTTTTGAGAAAAGTGGGCCAAATCTGTGGTAATGCATCCTAATCTGCAGCCTCGTGATTTTATTATGTTGTGCTTAGTTTTTACTGGATGCATACTGTCTCTGTGAAGTAAGTAGTTCACTCATGTTGGGTATGTTTTCCGCATCTACTTCTAAGTGTATAAAAGCTGATGTTTGACATTGTAAAATATTTCTAATTTTTTATTACTGAGGATCACTTGTCTGTGTTGAATGAAGGTTTGTACCTGGGTTTCATCATTTTTGGAAGTGTTTTAAAATCATGTCATATCCAGCCTTAGTGATTTTGTATGTAAATAATGGGGCTGGCTACATTCTCCTAGAAGAAAGATACAGTATAGACCATTGTGTTACCAATAGCTAGTAGACCCTTAATGTTGAAAGGCCTTGTGTAACAAAATGACTGCAACCATTGATATCTCTTCTTTCAGTGCAGTACATGTTGTAAATTCATAAATTAACCATAGTGCAATACTCTAAGGTCCATAGTGCAGTACTCTAATGTTCACAGTGCAATACTCAAATGTCTCTTTCTATGCAAGGATCAATGTAATGTTTTAACCAAGTACCTGTGCAATATAAGCCTCATGCAAGTAAGTGTTCACTTTGAAAAGTGTTAAAATGTGTTTCTAATTATATGCAATATTAGACTGTCTACCTGCATGTCAGTGATGTAATAGCCAGGTGTTATATGTGCAAATGTCTGTGAAAATAGTCTATATGTTGTCTGCACATTGAGTCTGGAGACATGGAATTTCATTCAGTTTTTGCACTTGTGTGATTTCTGAATGGTTTTAAGTTTACTTTGACGTTGACTTGACTTCCATTGCAAAACAGATTCTAGCCATTCAAGACAAAGCATGTATGTGTTACACTAGATTCATAGTTAACCTGGAAGGCTTCTACCCTTTATAAATCTGCATGAAAGAGTTGTAAAATGGGCAACTCAGAAGACCTCCAGCAATACCAATGTTTGAGAAACCAATAGAAAAATCTGGTTAACAGCCTTATGGGAAAATTCATAAAACAAAGGAGGGTGGCAATGCTTGGTAATCCTTGGGTATTTTTGAGAGAAAATAAATAACCTGAGGAGGAACAGTAAGAGAAACATATTTGATTTCTTAATGTAGATTATGAACTAGTGGTGAAACAGATGTGCATCACAGATCAATCTGTGCATTACTTTGGTCTCTAGCTCTGCATTATCTCTCCTGGCTCAGACCCTTTACCTGAGATATGTGCTAAACATGCATTTTACTGCATTACAGAATTCCACTTTATCAAAGTAACTTTTTTAAGAATTAACAGATTGTTTCAGGAGAGTCCAGTTGTTGTACAGCATGTTTGGATAGTGGGCGTCTGCCATTGACACCTTATTTAACTTCCGGTTAGACACATCATTAATGCTTCTGTGAGTCCAGGTATCTTTACTTAAAATTTGGTAGCTGCCAAATATTTTGCCGGTGCTTTAAAATGTACCTAGAGAGTCAGTGTAGTCATTTAGTCTTGTTTCACTACTTTCTGTATCTGCTAAAGTATTGGTGAAGGCAGCAGCCTGTAAGGTGAAAAGTTAGATTGAATCTTTTCATATGCTCTGTGGTCAGCTGTGTGACGCCTGTGCCCTGGCCCAGTAATCAAGGAGCCTCAATCCTCACCACTTAGTGATGGGCATCTCATATAGGAGGAAAGGATAACAAATACACACAGTAAAGTGCAATTTCCGTTAGGCCTGCACAGAGATCACAGTCAGTCCGGGGCTGGTCGCTCCCTTGCTCTCCAGGTCCCCAATAAGACTCCCCACTGGCACAGCTATAGGGTCCAGATTTTAGCCAGCTGGGCAAGCTAAAATCTCTAGCACCCTCTCTGTCCAACCAGTGCTTCGTGTCCCTGCCCAAGTAGCTGACACACACACACTTTGAGATAAGACTTTATACATCCACACAGACACTCCTGGGGAAGGCTGGCACAGGTTCTCCAGTTGTGCTCCTTTTACCAAGACTATAAGGTAGAAATCACTGCCACCACCCAGCTAATATTTATCAGCTACTCAAAGGCCCTTAAAAGGGTGTCCAATTATTACTGTGCAATATTATTTTCCAATTGATAGTATAACTAAACAGTTAAGGCTTATTAGAGTGACTTGGTACAGTAATCACTATAAATATGCAATGTACTCTAGAGTTTAAATTATCTACACAAAACAGCCACAGTTGAAAGGTTTAAAAATATTTAATAATAAAAAATAAAAACACAAGACAATACTTCTTACTACACAGTGCTAGTCAAGAGTTCAGAGATCTCAGAGAAATGTTGTATCTTTCGGCTTTTCCCGGTTAGGGGTCGCGACAGCAGAACTCCAGTCTGCTAATGATTGGCAGTAGATTTTTACATACTGACTTGCCAGGCCTGATGCACAACCTTCAACGAAGGTACGCCCATTCACGCATGTCTCCACACAGAAAACGCTTTAGATGAGAATCGAACAGGACGTCTTACTGTGAGGCGACAACGCTACCGCAGCAGCACCACCACCACAGCTAGAGATCTCAGAGAAATACTTAAAATAATTCAGCAGTACAGTTCTGACATCACAGAAAAGCACTTGGTCAAATCTTTCTAGTTTCTAGCTGTTTCTAAGAGAAAACACAAGTCTAAGATACACTTGCATATAGAAACAGGCAGAGTGCTGAAGTGTTGGATGGTCAAAACAAAATGCTTAATGCCCTCTGATTCTCTCTGTTTTTAAAATCACATTCCTGGTTCCCATTACATCATTCTTCACACTTCCCTGGGTTTCAACAGAAACTACATTTACATTCTTAACATCTCCTTGTGTTATCTTGCAGCTGGTCAGGAAGCAGTGCAATAAAAATAAATTTGCATATTTAAATCTAGCAATTTAACTCTTGGTTAAAACAATAGAACAAATGTCTTCATCTAGGCAGGCCGGAGTCAACTTTACAGATCAAAGACAGTCATAAAATGCTTGACTTAGCTTCCTTACAGCAGTTTTTTTTTGTATTTAAGACAACAAGCCTGTGGTTTGCATTAATATTTACAAATGACAGAATTATCTATAAAATTCTATCTGGCTAGGCTGGCAGCCTTCACAAGCTGCACGGATTCAGGAGAATACACAACTCAGTTACTCTTGTCTCCTTCACAGACACTATTCTGAGAACAATGGAGAAAGGAGGGTTAATGGGTGTAATCAGAATTCTTTATGGTGTCTGCATAGTTGTCGCCTCACAGTAAGCTGGTTTACTGAATATGTAAATATTTTTTTCAAAGTGATAATTGATTACTCACAATGCTGTGTAGAGCTGGTGAGAAGTTGTGCTGGGTTCAGTACTGCTCTGCATTTATTTATATATTTATTGATGCATAGTTGTTAACTGGTATTATTTGACTGAGTTGATGGGCCTTTTTTAGAGAAGGCTTGGTGAGAAATGCTTCTCAAGGTACGTAAGCGCTTACATAGTTTATACCACACAAGATTTACAGTGCAGTAGGACAATGATACATCTTGCAGTAGTCCAATTAAAATACATACAATAAACTGCCATAGTCCATTGCAGTAAAATGATGCGGCAGTGAGAATACATATATGTTCTGTAGTGACACCCCTGTGTACTATTTGCCTTGAATGTTGATTCCTTGTTGGATTAGAGAAGTTCCATAAAGAAAGTCAAGAAAGGGGTAATCAATATTTTAAGGATAGATGGAGGTACCTTAAATAGTACCAGATTGAATAAGTATTTAGTAAGGAAATGTTTGAAGAGGTTAGAGTGCAGTAATAACTACAATAGGATTTGGTTGCTTGAGCCCTTAGTAGTCAAGGGAAGGGGGAGGTTAGGGTATAGCAAAGGTATGAAGGAATCACTTTTTGGGTTAATTTCATTATTAAAAAAAGAAAGGAATTTTCAAGTAAGAGTGGTTAAGACAGATTCTGTATTCATCTTAGTGAGTGTGTATGTGTGTTAATAATGTATATATGTATATATAGATAACAGTACCTAAAAATCTTACTTTCTAAATGAAGAGCTTTTTTCTTTACAATGGGAACAATGGAGGCATTATCATTAATGCCAGGTATATGGGTGGCCACAACCTAGGAATCTATGCTAACTCTCTAGCTTCCAAAATATCCTTCCAATTTCCACCTCTAGGATTCACTGGCACCTTTTCTAAAATAGAAAAAAGAAAACCAAAATAAATTATTACAGAGGATGGAATATCTGTAAAGGGCATTATTTTCATTACATTAAGCAATGTTATAATTATGCTCACAGATTTGTTTTCTAAGCTGTCTCTCAGTTTTGCCCACATAAAATGCTGGGCAAGTAGAGCAGACAGCTAAATAAACCAAACCCTTAGTACAACAGTTATCATCCTGTGTGTGAATAGTGGATCTTAAATAATTATCAAGGTGAATGTGTTTTTTGTCACAAATGTATTTGCACGGGTTGCAACAGTCACATTTGGTGGTCCCCTTCATATTCCATAGGACATTGAGAGACTTGTTAGATTCAAGTAAATTTTTGATATTACTAGCCCTCTTAAAAGTGAATTTAGGTCTGGGTCCCACAATATTTCTTATTTTTCCATCACTGGTCAAAGCATCCTAGTTTTTGTGAATGATGTGTTTGGTTACTTTAGAACTAGCATTGTATTGTAGGACCAAAGTCTGGAGAAATTAATCTCTTCTTCATTAGCCTCAACAATTTGGTCATCTGTCTGTAAGTTGGACAATGTTAAATTCATGAATTGGTCAAGTATATTTATAACCCGAGGAGCATTTAGGCCAATCCCTAAGAGGGGTACGTATCTAGTACCCCAACCATTGTAAATTTTATCACTTATAGAACGTACTAAATGACTACGGTATTCCCTTTCCAGAATCATGGTTTGTGATTTAGCCCTTTCCTGCTTAAAAAAACCTAGATCTGAAATCATACAAGCTAACTTCACAAATTGGCCATTGACAAGGCTCCTTTTTTACTAAAATGGATGGGCACGTTTAAAGTGAAGGTACCTGTTGGAAAATGTTGTTTTTTCTGTAAAGATTGGAAAGAAAACCATCCCTGCCTTTGGAAAAAGTGGTGCCCAAATAATGGATTTGGTTGGGGTCAGCATGATGTGTGAACTTTAAAAAGGTGGTTGTTTGATTAATCCCAGATTTTATTAAGGTTTTTACATCTGTTTCACCAGACCACAAAATTAATATATCATCCAGGTATCTCAAATAAAGTTTGACACATTTGAAATATGTGGATGTGAAAACATACTGATGCTCCCAAGATAACATGACTAAATTGGCAAAAATGGGCACACAAACTGCTCCCATGTCCACACCTTTAATTTGTTTGTACATTTTACCCTCAAACCAAAATGAAATTGTTTTCAATTCTATTTACATAAAATCCCTAAACACAGAGGCTTCCCTGTTAGTCAGAAAGTCAAATTGGACTAGGGCCTCATGGAATAATTCAAGACCTACGTCCTGGGAGATACATGAAAACAAGTCGAAGACCTCAGTAGTAAGAAAGACCAACTATTTGTCCCATAAACTTGATTTTCACCTTCCAAGAAAATCCCAGGAGTCTCACAACATATGTAGCTGTAAGGTTTGGACAGGTTTTAACACATTATCAATAACAACACAAAAGGATACATTTTGGATCTAGAGACAGATACAGTTGGTCTGAAGGGAGGGTTTATTACATATTTGTGAATTTTGGGATACCACATATTGTTGGTATAGATGGATTTGGGTTCTTTAAAAAAGTATAGACATCTAAGTCAAAAGCATGTTGAAGTAATCCATCTTCCATAAAACAGTCAGTTTTGTAGCATGAAAGTTGGACTTCATTGATAGATGCTATATGAACAGACATAACAAATTATTTTCAACATTTCACAATGTAATTAATGTTATCAAAAATCACTACACCCCCCTCCCTTGTCAGGTTTCATTATACAGATGAAATTATTGCTCTTAATGTCCTTTAATAACTGGTGTTCTTTCCTATTTAAATTGTACCTTTTATTCTACATCATTCCTTGAGGATAGCATTTATAAAAATCCCTTTTGCATACATTCAAAAAAACCTGAACAGTAGTATTGGGAGTGGGCATAGCAGTTCTTTTTCTCCTAAGTACCTTTTCTTTTTCAGCTGAAACTACTTCAAATTGTGTCCAAAAATTAAATTTTCCAACAGTTTAAATTCAATGAAAGAATTCACTAAATTGTAGTCAGGTGTGGGAACAAAGGTAAGCACTTTTTGAAATAATGTTAAATATTCATAAGTAATGTTAAGAGTGCTGTTATTGTAATTTGTGAAATTATTTCTAGTGTGAATACTGGATTGGTACACAGGATTAATCAAAAGATCAATTCCTGAATTCAATTCTTGTAACCCCTGTTCATCCTCTGATTCTGGCCCCATCAGTGTTTGTTCCCCTTGATTCCATTGAGCTGGCCTTGTCACATGAGGGGGAAAGTCAGGGGAACTTTTGCTTGCCAACCTCTCTGAACGTTGGAGTGGTTGAAACTCTAAAGGGTCCTTAGTAATATTGGGTCCATTAATGTTGTCATAATTATTTGAAAAAAAACTTCATCTTAAAGTGGGGTGTCATTGTAATTGGTTGTATCAATGTAATGTTCCCTTACCATAAACTGATGATGAAAATAATTATTACTAGATAGAGTCTTACTAAATTTATTCTTGTGGTTAGTTAACACAAAAACCTCACCCACTTCATATTGTGCCTTGTACATCACCAGTTTTTTATTCTTCCTAATTTTCAATTTATTAACATGCATAAGAACCCTAAGAAAAACATTGTTGTATTCATTGATATGAGCTGAAATCAAGAAATCATCCACCCCCCCCCACACGCAGAAGAGCAAAAAAAATACATTTCTTTTACTGGGACACAAACCAGATGGTCAGATGTGGGACACTCCCTCCCCCCTAACCATTCAGGTCCTGTTTCTGTGTCTTGCACCAGCCCTCCTTCAGCATAATTTCTTTTAAACTGCAGCAAACTGTTTGCTAAGGTTTGTACCCTGCCTGCATGGAGCACTATAGTGCTCAGGATTTAGTAAAAAAAAATGTTATTACTTTTATACTGCAGTTGCTACAGTTTAGACCACACATGGAGTGCTACAGCACACAGGTTTGATCGGTACCAGTTGATAGCACCCCTCCAACATATTGCACCTGAGGCAGTTGCCCATTTTGGCCCTCCCTAACTATGCTACTGAATCCTGTTTGACAAGTTCAGAAGATCTAGGTGTGTCTTTTTACTCACCGCAGTGCTGATCTAGAGCCTTATGTTTGCAAATGATCTTATTTCCAACTAGGTATTCCTACCTGATTTCATTTAGGAAAAGGCTTAAAAGATGTCTGATTACTTTGTACGCTTGCAGAAGTATGAGCAGTGATGCATAAATTAATGAATTGTTTCATAATAAATGTCCAAATATGATTTTGATCATGGAGTAGTTATAATTGCTACTATATATATATATATATATATATATATATATATATATATATATATATACACAGACACACACACACACACACAAATGTTCAAATATGATTTTAATCATTGTGCATTTATAATTGCTGATATATATATGTATATGTATATATATATATATATATATATATATATATATATATATATATATATATATATATATATATATATATGTGTGTGTGTGTGTATTTGTATATACATGCATATTTACACGTTTTCAGAATTTCCTTTACAGTCATACTACATTTTCAACCCTATTAGACCCCCACTCCATTTTCCATATCCACCATAATGAAAAAAAAGAAAATCTTGACATTTTGTCTTATTTTTATAAATTTTATTTTTTTTTTTCATTTGTTAGATTTTCCCATTTTTTTACATAGTAATACTTTTATCATTGCATTCTTATGCCATACTTTTTCTATATTATCAATTTTTATGTTTTACAAAAATATATTTTTTGGTAAGATTATATTTCTCCATTTATACACTCTTTATCTCTTTTTTTACCATACCCCAAAATTTGTCATATTTATACAATTTTACTACTAATCTCTTATGTTTTTCATTTATCCTCTTTAACACAATTTCAAAGAAGCAGCATGTACCACGGAGTTAATCATAAACCTCCCTTCTTTTTATTTGCATACAAAACTCCTCTTTTTACTGGGCTTACTCTAGAACATCATATAAATGAAAAAAATATCTGCAATAATTCCTTTTCAAATACCGTTGGCAACATAAATGCACTTGCCAAGTATGTTATTTTCCCACCCATACTGAATTTATCAAATAAGGATTTTTTTCTGAATGATAATATCTATGTTCTCCAGTAAAGACAGGTTTGTTTTATTTCTTCTATTGTTTTTCATCCATTGATTCTACTTACACCTTTATTGCCAACTTTTATACCTAACATAGAAATTTCATTCATTGTAAAATATACACCTCCATCTTTACTAAATGACCTAAACTTGTACTTTTCTCTTTATTTAAAGCCAACCCTATCACCTCTAGACACTTATTTTTTTACTGTTAACATATGTAGATAACATTATAATAACAGAACTGGAATTCTTACCTTTTCAGGCGTTATATACCCCGCCTTCTTCATTTTGTAATTTATTCCACATACTGTCACATTCGCAACTAATGAAAAGAGTATATAACTCATTGGCTATCCCTGTTTTGCACCACTGTTTGTATGTACTTCTTGGCTTAGCCAGTCATTTACAACTATTTTTACTTTATTATTATTACTGTACACTGACATACATAATTTCTTAACTTTTTCACTTGTATTATATTCTTTCATTATTACCCATAAGATTTTGTGACCAATTGTATGAAACACCTCATTAATGTTTCCTACCATGATTTTCGCTTCTTCTTTTCTGTTCATAATATCATCCACAATTTCTCTGCCATAAATAATTTTTGACAACCCTTCCCTTTTGCACTATATTCCATAATATTTAACATTTTAGTTTTAAATCTCTTGTATTATTTTCATAAAGATCTTATAATCATTATTATTCAGTGCTATCAGTCTCTGATTCTTTAATTGTCTTCTATCTTCCTTTTTTTATATGATTTTAAGTATTCCACTGGATAACATAAAACCTTTAACCATTCATCTTTAAAAAATATTTTTTTGCCAATCCTTTACATTTTTAACCATTTAATATCCTATTCCATCTGTTCCTGCAGCTGAATCTATATATACTTGTCATAATATTTTACCTAGCTCATTTAAATAAATCTCCTTTTTCAACTCTTTATTCTCTTTTTCTCTTATATTTTTTTTTACTTTTGCTGTTTTTTTCCTACTTCATTTTGCATTTTATTTCTCTCATTACACTACCAGCTTCCTTTACTGATCGGAGTAAGTAACTTGATTAACTTCTTTTTTCCTTGTAAAAATATTGTTGCTTGTATAACAATCATTTTATGTTTACGTGCTTCTTTCAAATAATTATTTTTCTTTGTCAGCTATCTATTATGTTCAAAATCATCCACTATTCAGAGCAATTTTCATAAAATATTTTCATAGTAATTTGATCGTTCCATAACTGTATTACTAATCTCTTTCCATCTTCATCCCATGCTTTTTTCATTCATCCTTTTATTCCTTTGCCTATATTTATTTATTTGTTTCCATTTTCCTCTAGCCATATTGCAAGATGATCAGAAAATCCTGTTTCAACTATCGCACTTTCTCCTATAGCTAAACCTTCTGATACTATAAAATTATATATTTCAGTTCTATACATACACCTTTTGTAAGTCCTTGAATTTTTGTCCCAAAGTTTTAACTTACCACGTCTTTTAACTTCTAACATATTTCTTACATCATTTTCTTTGTCTCCTGCTAGTATAATATTCATATTTATCACTTCATAGCCTAAAAACTGATAAAATAAGCTTTCGCTTACAGTTAGTATACAGTAAGCATATAATGTTATAATTCTATATAGCTGCTCTTTCCATTTTAAATTTACAATGGTTAAGCTTTCCATTTTTAGTAAAGTTATATCTAAAATCTTGAATATATTTCTACAGAATATAGCTATTCCAGAACATCTCTCGTTTCCCAAATACCAAATTATATTTCCTCCCCATAGTTTCTCTGCTTGTAATATTTCTTCATTTGTTAAAAATCTTGTGATTTCTAATATATCTACCTCTGCATCACATTTATTACATGGCTGCAATATCCCTGTTCTTCTTGCTGTATTCTTAATACTATTCACATTTACTGAAAGCACTCTGGAATTTTAATTTTCTGTTTTACTTGGATTCATGGTTTCAAAAGTTCATAGCTAATTACTAGGCTAGCTGTTTTAATAGGTCATTCTAAGCCTAGCCAGTTTTCCTTCCAAAGTTGAGAATCAAGCACTGTACATTGTATCTGCGAGTCAAACACCTTAATGAGTATACCAAGTCCCACATTCGCTGTATGCACTCTTTTTCATCCATTTCCTTTCTTTTTTCTTTTGTACTCGTATTTTTATTTTTTATCTGGCTTTTTACTCTTTTACCAATATAATTCTTAGTTTTTCATTTACTATATCCCAGTTTTTGTCTTCTTCATCACTTATTTCAGAACCTTCTTCTGTGTCCTCTTTATTTTTCGTCATCAATTTTTCTTCTATTTTTACTGCTACTTAAATTTATTCTCTTTGTTCATTTTCTTCTTTTTCTTTTATCCTTACTCTTATTTTCATTTTTGCAGTCAATCCATAAATGTCCAATTTTGTTAAATTTATAACATTTCAAGTCACGTTATTTTGCATCATATCCATTTCCCCACAAATATAACATTTTCTTTATCACACTTACTTATCAAGTGTCCCTTTCCAGAAAGAAAAAAACATGTTTTGGGCTGTCCCCAGTGTTTTATGACACCCCTATAGCTTGGTATAGGTATAATTTTTTTCTCTTTCTATTTTTAACACAATATTACAATCACATCCACCAGTCAATGAACCCCTTTTTTATCATAAACTTTTGCACTGTCCAGTACTTCTTTGCATAAAGATTTCAAATGTCCTTCCAAAGTCTCTCTTTCTATATCTATTTGAAATTGTACAGGAATTTTCTTATTTGTTCCCCTGTTAAATGCTTTTGTCTCATAAAGATTCAATCGGTTTCAGTCTTTCTTTTTTCATATTCTCCAAGAAAAAAATTTTCACTGAAAAAAAGTTTTATATATGATGTCACAAAATGTCTCTGTTAATAAGTATAAATGCTTTTACTTCATGTGCTTTTACACCCAAAGGACTTATTAAGTAGTCCCACTCTTCATACCTGTCCATTTCTTTGTCTTCTTTACTTTTTTTACTTTACCACGTATTTCTGTATTTTATTTTCTCCTGCTTTCTTTTCTGCTACTCTCCCTTTGCTTTGTTTTACTTTTTTCTGCATATGTTTTCTTTTCCATCTTACCGCTGTTCTTTAGGATTGTTTCTGCATCCTCCTTTTGCATTTTCTCCATAATGTCCCCTCAGAAAATGTTGTCTTCATTTTCTGTGTCACTCTGCATCATCATTTTTTTTAAGTAAATCATCCTGCATCACTCTCAAATGGAGGGCTATCATTATACGTCCATCATTTGCAGGCTCATCGCCATCAAACAGATTTCTTTGAAATATCTTCTCAGAATCCTGCACACATTCTCTGGTCTTGATATTTGCTTTCTCATCCATTTTTCTCATTACTCCATTATCTTCTTCTCGCTCTCTCCAGCTGCCTCCCTGTTTCTCAGGGCAGCCTTTGTGCCTGGAATAGAAACAGGACATGCTCCTGCAAAATGGGCCCCACAAGCAACAATGACGAGTAGTGGAAGTTCCCCAATGCCATGGCCATATTTTTCTAGCAGTATCAATACCACCTCAGGTCTTCCCTGTCAAGAGGCTATTAGACTAGTAGGACTATCCCAGTCAACAAAGAAAAAAGAAAATAGTCATATTGCCTACAGTTTAAGGGCCAACAAGAAGTGTAGTCATGAAAATCCGTTGCATTAAGACTATAGAAGTTACTCATGGTAAGAAGATTTTTACCATATACCTCAGACACGAATTTGTGGTCTCTCATCCAAATGTTAAATTTACTTTTCTGAATTTGAAACTAGATATTGTATTTTGACATATAGATTTTTATTTCTGTGGGTAGAATTCACTGTGTTGTCAGTCTGTCACTCCAGCAGGTGCCATTGTTCATGTGGTAGTGGTTAAGTCTTTTGCATGGGTAGACCTAAAGTTCTGTGAAGGTAGAAAAGGTTGAAAAAGATATGTATTTTTGGTGCTTGAAAGGCTGAACAGAGAGCCTCAGGAGTTGATATGTGACAGAGTAGTAGGATCGAGAATTTAGTATTTTGAGGTGGCTTAGAGTGTGTAGTCCTGAAATCTTCTTCATCAGAAACCTTTGGTGTCTTTTAACTTGGTCAGGGTGCATTGCGAGCTGCATTTCAAAAACTGCATTGTGTTCAAGGAAAGGTCTAATAAGGGAAGAGTATAGATAGGTCAAGACTGCATTGGAACGAAGAGGAGTTATGTAGTTGCATAAAGTAGAAGGATTTTTGACCAAAAATGTGACCTGGTGATTAAAAGAAAGATCACTATCAACATAGGTACCCGATATTAGGATAATGTGTTTTGAGAGGCTTACCAACAACATGATAAGAGGTGAGAGTTCTGTCTTTCCTAAATGTAAATGTGCTGCCCTTTTTGTCATTTACAGTGTGCCCGTGACTTACACACCAGGTATTGACCTTATCTAGACCATGCTGGAGTATCTCAATGCCCAAGGGGCAGTAATGGTTCCAGTAGTAGATCTATATGAAAGTTAGAAATATTGGAGATGGACAGGGTTTTGAAGAAATTGCAAGCACGGATATTGAAGTACTCTGCAATAGTTCATATGAAGTTGTTTTCCAAAGAAACTTCACCTAGAAGTGGTGGTTGTGTACCATCCCACAAATGTTTGTCAGTTATTTGATGCATTGTCCAAAAAGCATGATTACTCCTGTATGTCTGGTTTAGAAATAAGGAAAATTATGTCGATGGTGAAGAAGAGTAATAATCATGAAGTTTAATCTCTGATCAAGATGATGTTATGGAGTCATTCGATTTCATCTCCAGAATTATTTCAATTGGTAAATTACTTAACTTTACTTCTGGATTTGAGCTGAATGGAAGAGTGGAAAAGTCGTCAGTCTTCATCTGCTGATGCAGGGTCATCCCTGTGTTTTTATTTAGTTTGATTTGCAAAAGTTCTGCACAAGGGATGACATTGATTGTATCTCAGCTGCATTCATCACAAGGGAAGATCTTGACATGTGACACATGGATTCAAGTGGGCAGTCATTCACATTAGATGCCAGGTAAGGTCCTTTCCATCTGGGGCATAATAAGGTCTTTGAGAGAATGGTTTAATGTAAACATAATTTCCTTTCTTCAGGTTATGGTGATCACTCACTGTAGGCTGTCTTAGAGCCTCAGAATCAGTCTTGTGGTAGTGCTGCAAAATAGAACAGAGACTTGCAATACAGAAAAATAGATTAATCTATATTTTGTAACTCCAAATGGTTAGGCAGAGGTGTACCAGGCATTCTTATATGTCTGCTCATGAGAATTTCATGAGGGGACAGTTTCCTAGTAGCATTAAATGCACTTTGCATACAAAATAAAACTAAAGGTAAACATCTGGCCTTTTAAGATATGTTTCCTTATACAACTTAGCAAGGCAGGTCTTAAAAGTTTGATTTGCCTGTTCTACAATTCCTGACTTTGCTTACTAAATAAAACTAAAGGTGAAGCTTCTGGCCCATTTAAGACATGTTTCCTTATACAACTTAGCAAGGCTGATCTTAATAGTTTGATTGGCCGCTTTACAATTCTTGAAGCTTGTGGCCTATAGTGGTAGTGGTACTGCATTGTGATATTATTTTTTTTTCCTGATCTGTTGTATTACCTGACTATTAAAATGAGTACCTTGATCTGTCTGGCTACAATAAGGACACCAAATCTCGGTATAAAGTCCTGAATAATTTTTTTAGCTATGGTGGTAGCATCATTTTTTGCACATCGGTATGCTTCCACTCATCCATAAAAAAGCTTCAACAATAACAAAGATATATTTTTCCATTTGTATTTGTGGGAGTTCAATAAAATCCCACTGAATGGTACAAAATGGCCTCCATGTCTTCCTCAAAGTTTGTGTGGTGCTGGCATAGTCTTGGACATGTATTCTAAGCAACTGCACAAGTATTGACAAAATTGAAGTGACTTCAGAAAGGTGAGGGGCATACCAACCATTAGAAATCTGTTTTATTAAGGCATTATACCAAAATGAGAAAGCAAATAGTAAAGTAAGCTTTAACAAACTGAGTTTAGAAATTTTGTAGGGTTATTAGCCACCTGTCTGGTTGGTGCCACAAAAAGTCCAGAGAATGTTTGCAGCCATCACAGATCTTCTGCCTCACGTGTTCAGAATCCTCATCTCAATATTGTTATTAGTTTCATGAAGTTGCTGTAAAAAAGAAGTCCGAACAGGATCAGAGTGTGTAGTTTGTCTTGCCACCACATCTGCAAAGTTATTACCTTGGGAAATATAGGAATCAATGTTTTTTGTTAGGCAAACTTAACCAGAGGGAGTAACATTTTAATGACTATCCCTGCTGAAGTCAAATATCCTCTTTCTATCCCAAAGTCATGAAATACCTCATAAATATAACACAATTCTGAAAACTGTAAACATTTAATCTTCTGCCAGTATAAAGGCTTCAGTAACCTCTACAAATTCAACTATTTGAGCATATGCATTTCCATTCGACTGTCCCATTAATAAAACTTCTAGCTAGGTACAAACAGAAATGGCTGCTACTAATGTTCTGCCTTCTGTTCAAACACAGGAGTCATCAACAAAAAGAAACAATTCGGGATTCAACAATGGACCATCTTTTAAATCTGATCTAGGAGGAAACAGAATTTCCTGAAGTAATCACAGCTCTAGTTTCTCCTTTGTCAATAAGAAAAGGGAGAGATGAATTTTGCACTATAACCTTGACAAAAGTAATTTCTTGGACAGCTGGTACCAAGGGTGGTTCCTGTTAAAGGCTATCCTAACATGTTTGCTGCCAAGTGGTTCTCCATATAGGTGGATGTCTTTTCACTTACTGCAGCATTTGGACATTTGGAGAATTTTTCTGTTCTAGAGAAAGAGGACATTCATTTTACCAGTGTCCAGGAGTCCAGGCTGACCAACATAGTTAAACGCAGTTCACCTTATAGTGATGATAATTTTGGTGATTTTTTCCTGGAGCTTGTGGTTGGAAGAACCTAAATCTACATTTCCTCAGCAATTTTCCCAGTCCCGAGAGCCTGTGTTGAACTTTTGGAGCTGTATGCCTAACTTTTTCTTTTCTCTTTCTCTTCACTAAGTATGTTTTCTGCTACAAATTGTGCCTGATTAATGTTGTTGTCTTTCAGCTTTTCCCAGTTAGGGATCACCACAGCGGAACTCCAGTCCACTAATGATTGGCAGTAGATTTTGAGGAATGCCAAGGTGCCAGCTCGACGTTCAACCTTCAACGAAGGCACACCCATTTATGCATGTCTTTCGAACTCTCACTCAGCCGTGGGGAAGACATTCAGACTCCACGCAGAAGGCACTCCCCGCACTCCAGCTGAGAATAGAACGGGAGAACTTCTTGCTGTGAGGCAACAACACTACTGCTGCACCACCGCGGATTACATTGTCCCTGAGTAATAATTTCAAGAATGCGTAAACTTGGCCACTTCAAGCAAACTTTTTGATTTTGTCACAGAAGTGGTGGCAGTAAGTCTTCTACAAAAGCAGTTGACAACCTGCTGGCTGCTGCTCCCTCCGTGGGTTCTGAATATCCAGAAAAGCCTTCAAATGCATCTATTGTGTTGTAAGTATGCATCAAGAGACTCATTTTCTGTTTGTACAAGGCCTTAATTCTTGCCCAATTAGTCTTTGGGTGTATGCTGTAGAAATGGCTTTTAATAAGTTATTTCTAGCGGCAAGAAATCCATCATATGTATACTTTAGAATATTTTTGCCTGTGTTTGATTTTTCCCATATTTCTCTGAGAATTTCAGGAGGTGTTGAGGCTTTTATAACTGATCTCAAATCTTCATAGTTGAATTTCGTAACTGTACATCTCCTTCTAATATTTGGGCATATTTAGTGAAGTATATTCAAACTGGAGGGAAAGAATATACAATAATATTTAAATCCACTGCAGTCCACTGGCACACTACCTTTATGGCGGGTTTGTCTTGACTGTCCCGAATGGCTGTAGGATTAGGTACCTCTGTCAAAGGGTGTGTGATGACCCTGTACCTCTGGGACAGTAATCAAGGAGCCTCAGTCCTCAGCATTGGTACCAGTGGAGGACATTCACTGGGAAGATAACAGGTACACACACACACACACACACACACACACACACACACACACACACACACACACACACACAGTATCTCCAGATGCAGCTCTCTACATCAAGCACAATTGAGCACAATTGCCCTTAAGAGCACATTGGGGAATACAGTCAGTCTGGGGCTGGTTTCTCTCTCTTTCTACAGATCCCCAATAAGACTCCCCCACTGGCACAGCTATAGAGTTGAATCATTAGCCAGGGTTCCAGGTCAAGTTCTCCAGCACTCTCTCTTCCAAACCAGTGCTTCGTGCCCCTGCCCAAGTAGCTGACACACACACTCTTTGAGATTTGATTTGCATGCACACACACCCACATATACCTGGGAAAGGCTGGCACAGGTTTACTACCTATGCCCCCTTTTGCCCAGACTATAAGGTTATCACTGCCACCAGAACCCCTCACTAGCTAATTTAAGGCTGTTACAAGTGTACCCAGTATACTGAATGAAATTAATATTAATACAAATGGTAGTGTGACCAAGAACAAGGCTATTAGGAGTGGCCTACACAATGTCATCAAATAAATATGCAAGCACTCTTATAACTTAAATATCTCTACAAAAGTCAGCCATAATGAAAGGTTTAAATATATTTAATAATAAATAATAAAATAGTATATATTCACAGTGACATCAGAATTCAAATCACACAAAATATTTAAAGTAACATTGAAGGACAAGCTCAGACAAATAAAAGCAATATCTAAACTAAGCTTCACTATGTTCCTGACTAAATCTAAAAGAATCACTATTCCCTATGTACTTAATAAAGCAAAGCAGATGATGTGGGGAATGGTCCTTCTTGTTGTCAGGCTCAAGACAAAATACAGAATGCTTAGTCTCACTAAGAGACTTCTCAAATAATATCTAAAATATTACCTCTGGGATAGCTTTCAGAATTACATCACTTTTGGTCATCTGATTCTAGTTCCCATGCAAACCCCTATTGCTGGAAGCCGGCAGGACGTAGCACCTGCTTGTAAAAATACACACACAAAGGCTTTTTCTCAGATCTGTGGCAGGTGCTGGAAGTCATAGAACAATTGCATACTTCCACACTTCCAGAGTAGTAATTAGTTCACCCCAAAGACAACACAGAAAGCTTCCTAGTATAGACTTTATGTCTCTGGCTACATTGAATCCAGTGAGATAACATCTTTATGGCCTAGCCTATAAAGTGATTTAATTTTTTATATATTTTAATGTTAGGTGGACTGAAGTTAACCTCATAGTTTCCAGTTCCTTCTGTTAAAGCATATACATTTAAACAGTTAAAATAGCGCATGTACATTTCTGTTCTCTCCAGTAGGGCACACTGTGAATACGTCAAACACAAGCAATTTAAAAATACATTTTCAACACAAACGTCTGTACAAATCAGTTTGGTATACACATGAAATACAGATCTAATACATTTGTAACACCAGTATCTTGTATAAATCAGTTTGATATTCACAAATGGCATATAATTCTTTACAAAATTCCATCTAACTGTGCTGGCAGCCTTTCATCACACAGTGCATTTGTATATTTGGAACATCAATGTTAGTGGAATAATCTGAATTTCTTTCTTCTTCTGCATCATGTTTAGCAGATGGGGATTCATTGATATTCTTTTTTTCAATAAATATTCAAAACTATATTATCAACTGTTTAGTCTTTTAAAGAGTATTAGGTTTTGGTGGAGTGTTTTTATTAGTAAATTGCTTTAGTTTTCCTACATGCTTTGTATTAGCCCATGTTTGTGATATAACTGTTTCCTTTTATTTGCTATATGCATCAGCATTTGATCTGACAGTATAGTGATAGATGGTGTTTGTCACTGTAGTCTAAGTCTAGTATTATAAACCGACCTATGTGGGATAAGCAGAAGTAGTAAGAGTTAAGTTGTGCCATGTCTGGGGAAGTAAAAGATGCTTCAATAAAGTGTACCTTTACCTGTCCCCATGGTGAGGGAGAACTGTCTGCTTCATGAGAAGCAGATTGATCTTAAGGTCGAAAGGAGGCAGACGGGATCAGAGTCCAGTCTTCATTCAAAGATTTTGGCAATGTAACTGACAGCTTTTCTAATTGCCTTAAAGGTTATATATATATACCTCAGGAATGAGATTTTTCTTCTGCACAGTTTTTAATGAATATACAGTTCTATTAGCTGCAACTTTATTTTATCTGAATTGTATTTTAAGCTTCTAACTACAGATTCATATTCCTTATTTTCAGCTTCTTCTTGGCAGCCATTAAGCACTGACCAACAAGAGGCTGGCACTTTATTTGCTTTTTGTTTCAATGTTTTGTAAGGTTTTCTAAGATGTTCTTATCAAAAGTCTCTATTTCCAGAAATTGTAAAGCACCATCACTTTTACTGAGCTCAGACCATTTCACCAAATACTTGCAGCTGTCTCTCTCATACTTATAAAACATATGCCTGGCTGGAGTCCAATAGTCCAGTTCTTTTAAAACACCTGCACTGGCATTCATGATAAAAACACACACTCATAACAAAGGGATAGATGTGCGACTAGATTTGTAAATCTACTCTCATTTTAATAAGCAATCATCTCTGTTACTTTTTTTTTTGTTTTGATTAAAACACACTGTCATACATGAAAACGCTACTCTCACCTTGTTTTTATTAGAAATCAGACTCATACAGTCAAAGGAACTTGCATTGTTATTTAAACTTAGTTATTTATTACATACAATTTAGCCAGTCTCATACAATTTAGCCACTCACATACAGTTGTATCTAATGTAGAGGCTGTTAGTAAAGCTTACCTGTAGAGAGTGCAAACTCTGCTGAAGGTGAGAGAAATTAAATTATGTACTGACACAGTAGAAACTTGCCTGACAATAAAACCTGTCTCAGTGGGCCCAGTGACAATTTCTGGTGCAGCAGTAGAACACAGTTGGCTCTAAAGATACGAGATATCACAGCACCAAACTGTTGTGTACAAAGTAACTTTCACACAACACAGTTCAGCAGAGAATGCTACTCTCATTTATTACAGAGAACACATGTACGTGTGGAGCGGCCTTAGGTCTGGTGCGTCAAGGAGGAGGGCTCCTCCATGGCCCCCACCACCACCTGGGCCCCCATCCTGGTCTAACTAACCACATAAATACTGGAAGGAAAAGCTGGATCGATCCGGCCCAGGCAGCTGCCTAGTTGGCCTACTAGAAAATCAAGGCGCTGTCTCCCTGAACACCACAGTACTATGAATCATTTATACTATTTTTGATCAAATGCAGCATTATTGTATCAAATAAAATATAGACATTGACCAATTAAAAATGAACACTACAGCATGAATTTTCCTAACATAAGATCTCCTGAGTGCCTGTCTGTACCTTTCCATATTAGGCGCAAGTTTCAAATTCCAGAAAAGAACTTTCTACACTTGCCATGTTGGCAATTTCGTGTTGGCAGGAAATAAATCACCAAAAGCAGACTAACATAATCAGGAATCTATCTTGAAATGAAAGTGTATTTAAAATACAAACACCAACATTTTTCTTTCCTTTAAACTTCTCCCTTCACAGTAGTTTGGCGAAAAGAATAATTCAGTGAGAAGTTTGCTTTATTCAGTTACTGCTTCCCTAAGACATCTGCCTTAGTTCTTTCTCAGTGGCACACTAAAGTCACATTCACTGCACAGAACTCCCCCACTATCCAGGAAAACTAGAATGATCTTTCATGTACTAAGCAGTGCTTTGGTACAACACCCTCTCCAGGCATGAAATGAGCCATAGATGCAGTGCAGTGCACAACTTAACTTGTACAAGATATTTCATATTATTTTATTTACATTTGTTGAATGGGAGAGTCCGACTGGACACAGGTCCGTTTTCAGCGGAGGTCCGGGGAGAAATGCTCCACATTATTATTTGCATTATACAGTTAAAAAAAACATAGCATTTAAATATAGACATTAGTCCAGTTAAGGACGCAAGACAAGAAGAAAACAGATGTAAAACAGCTGTAGAGCATAGTACAATTTTAAAATATGGTGACATATACTAAACATGGTTAAAATGTAGTTGAGATTCATCAGTGAACAATTGATACAAACTGTTTTTGAGTTACATAACAGCCATTAGCAGTTGTTGCTACAAGAAGTTAGTATTATGTGGTAGGTAGCTGGGAACATGAGTAGCCAAGCTTGCTAAGAGTAGGTTGTTGATAGGGGCTGAGAGAGGTAGTGGGTGGGGGGAGTGAATGGTATTAGAGGGGGGGTTGCAAGGGCATATCTGGCAAGTTTTGAAGTGTGATTTTAGTAAGGATTTAAAGTGGGTGCAAGAAGTTACAGAGGTAATTGAGGATGGGAGGGAGTTCCAGAGTTTGGCTATAGTGCAGGAGAATAATGCTTCTCCAGCAGAGTTAATGGCTCTTGTGACCTGTAGGAGGTTTTTGTGGCTGGATCTTAGTGGTCTCGTGGTTATGTAGGGTTGGAGTAGATTCTGGAGGGATGGGACTTTTAGTGGTTGGTTTATTAGTTTGTGGGTGAGTGTGGGTTGGTACCATTAAAGGAGGTGGGGGAGCTCTAGCCAGCCCAGTTCTGCTAGTGAGAGACAGTGGTGAGTACGGTAGGAAGCTCCTGTGGTGAATTTGGCGATTTTGTTGTAGCAGGTTTCGAGCTAATTTAGATCACATTGTCTAAGGTTAGTAAATATTGGAGAGGCATAGAGTAGGGTAGAGATAAGATGAGAATTTGCTACCGAAATTTTAGCTGCTTTGGTAAGTAGTTGCTGATTTCTATATAATGCTCCTACTTTTTTGTGCACTTTTTTAATTGCCATGGAAATGTGAATGTCAAAGTTCAGTTTATTGTCTATAAATATATATGAACACCAATGTTTATAACATATACTAATATACTACATCTGACCTGTAGAGACAGTCTTTATTTCATCCCTGTATTGAAATGTATTTTATTTAGTATATCTACATTAGCTGCTTTTCCTAACTTTTGTGTTTTCTAGGTTTCTTGATTAAATTGTATCTGTTCTGTTTTGTAAAGTGATGGAATATGAGTTGAACTGAGTATTGGAATATTATAGAAGTAACAAATGCAAAGCAGTCAGAAAAGTACAAGATTTCTATAATTGTAGACATTAGGTGATAATAAAGCATACGTGATTCTTGGTTATTTACTGTGTTCCAGGTTATACAATTTAAGTTTAGTAGGGTTGTTCTTTGAACTTATTTCTCAGTATCCCTGAATAGTTTACATTGGTGAGTTCCTGTAAGAAAGTCATTGTGGTTTTTACATAATCACAAGTAGTGCATTTCATGTCCTATTTGGTTACACAGTAAATTCTAGGCTGATGGTGCAGTTTTTGAGAAGGGCCTTTTTTGAAATTACTAGACCAAAGGCTGGTGAGGCAGAGTGGTTCATGGGTACAGCTCCTTAACAAGTGGCATATGATATACAGGAGAGGATAAAGAACCATCACAGTGACATTTCTTAGTCAAGCCGTAGTTGATATTTGAGGTCACTACTGACACACATGACAAGGACACTGCGGTGGTGGTGCTGCGGTAGCATTGTCGCCTCACAGTAAGACGTTGTCCTGTTCGATTCTCAGCTAGAGCGTCTTCTGTGTGGAGACATGCATGAATGGGCGTACCTTCGTTGAAGGTTGTGCGTCAGGGCTGGCAACTCGGCACATAAAAATCTACTGCCAATCATTAGCGGACCGGAGTTCCGCTGTGGCGAGCCCTAACCGGGAAAAGTCAAAAGACACAACAACAACAACTGACACACATGACAAGGCCCTTTGGCATGTAAATACAGTCTGAGACCAAGTTAATTCTAATAGGGTAAGTTGCCAAAACTTCTTCAACTTAAGGATAATTGATACAATTTATGTGATTGTTCCAGAAATGAGGCATTTGCACAGTAACCTTATATTTCTTTAACTGAGTGGGTTGACTCTTTAATTACCTCTAATATGCAGACTAAGCAAACTTTATATTCATAGCGGGTTAATGCAAGAGGTGCAGATGAAGTAGTCATCATTGTAGTACTGACCAGATATGGACTGCAACCAGAACAAGAAGTAGTAGTCATCATTGTAGTACTGACCAGATATGGACTGCAATCAGAACATTTCTGTGCAGTTTTGGACAACATCTTTAACCTTTTTTGTCAGTCATGTGCTTTACCTGTAGCAGTTGTTGGAAAGCTAAGATAGTTTAATTTCAGAATAACTCAGAAAATGCACCACAGATTAACTAGATTCTGTGAGCTTCTGAAAAGCCAGAGCACCTAATTATAGAACTGTAACATCTCTTTGTAAAGTTACTGCCAAATTACTGAGAAACTTCAGTTTCTTTAATATTAATTAAACTTGCACAGGGGAGAATTAAATAAAATAATATGTAAAACATCTGTAATGTAAAGTGTATGTATGTAGCTGGCTATGAGCTCTTTGCATCTACAGACATTGACTAAAGAAAGCTGGTAACTAGTCCACTTGGTTTCTTCCTGAACCTGACAGGTGTTCACATAATGCAGGCTTGTATTAGTGAGATACATCTTAATACAAAGACACAATATCTGTGATGTCAGTCAGACAGTGACAGGATATGCGGCTCTTCATTTCCTGTTATCACTGTTGTTGGTACTAAGGTGGTGCACAGTGATTGTGTAACACTAATTGCACTGGTCGCATAACCCTATAGCATAGCATTTTGTCTGGAAACACTCTTCTTGTACATTGATCATTCTCTAATGGTTTATGAATGTTTTAGTTTGATAAATTGCGTATGTGGTATAACTTGAAATGATAGTTACGACACTACAGTTAGTTTCTAATGAATGGGTTAGCTGTTGGGCAACTGTCTGCTTATCTCTCTGATGGCTGGACTATAGCAGTAACTGATATGGCACAGTAGAAGATGTCAGTGCCTTTACCTCACTCTCCTGTTTTTTTGTATTCCATTCGAAATATGTATGAATGCCATATTAGAACACAAATAAATTCATTAGAGGGAGCAGCTATATGGTCTCCTTCTTATTCAAGTTTAGTTTGTAGATTTGCTAATTGGCTAAAGCCTACTAGACACAAGTATCTGTGTTTCACGGGTGACCTAAGAACACTGTCTAGTCAAGTGATTTGCTTATAGTTGCACAGTAGGCAAATGGAGGAGGATAGAAGCAAACCATATACCCTTGACTACAGAAAGCAGCTTGTTAAGTCAGAGACTTACTCTTGACTTCTAAGCCAAATTGCTTGAAGGAAGTCCTCAACATTTTATTTTGGAGACAACACCTCAGCTTTTGCTGACTGTCTATTACAGATTTGGAATGCATTTTGTTTGAATATGAACAATGTTGCTGTGTTTTTTTTTTTTTTGAGCAGAACTCCCCCTTCATTAAAATCATTATAGCATATTTGCCAGTGTCCAATGGGTTTACTATCACATGTTCGACATGACATTGTTCGAATGTATAGATGTCCGAACCAAATGTTTGGAAATCTGTACGCCGAACAGTGTAAATGTCAAACCGAGCATTTCAGTGCAGTTGAATTTCGAAAATGTCGACTACACATTGAAATGCTCCTACCCACCCAACATACTACAACTGTTTTTTTCAGGGGGGCTTGCATGTGGGGGGCTGCACCCCCCTCCACAGTCCCTACTTATATATACAAACTCCGAGACTGCACTACAGTGAGGGTAAGGGTACATTTCCCCATCCCCACCATAGTGCAATCTGCACCGCAATGTTGGAGCTGACAACAGCGGCCATTCGCACTTGTCAGCTTCGGCATTCCGGTGATCGGCCTAACTGTTCGACTATCTGGTTTTCGCACATAGTTCGTTCATCTAAAAGACGAATGAACATGTGATAGTAAACCTGTCCAATGATGTATTGAAACTTTCTCCATCCTTGTTTGTAGACACGCACACACACACACACACACACACACACACACACACACACACACACACACACACACACACACACACACACACACACACAAAACACTTTACATCCAAGTCATTTTGAGGGTTGAATTTATGACTTCCATAATAATGCATTCTTTCAAGTCATAAGAAAGTCAGTTTAACATCTTCTCACTTTGACCAGTGTATAACAATTATTTTTATTAATTCTGTTTGTGAAGTAGTGCCACAAAATATATGGTTTACATTTGGGGCCAAAAGTATTCATGAAACTAGCATGGATTTGATTTGAGAAACTTAACTGCTAATATTTTAAATATTTTACTATGTGCTTTAATTAATAATAGTAGTTACAGGTGCCACTATTTAAACATAGTCCAATTTGTTTTGTCACTACAGCATAAAATTTCACATTCAGCAAGTAAACCTTTAGATAAGAAAATTAACAGTGATCTTAGCATATCTGATTCTATCATACGTGTTTATATGCATGGTTGGCTGGCTGGATGTATTTACTCTAATTTTCAAGAGGAAACAAAAATGTCAGTAGTAACTTACTTTTTTTTTGTCGGTCAACATAGTTCTTCATTTGATTATAACATGAATGCAGTCAATTCAGATGCAGCAAATCAGAACTGAGTCTGGTCCACATGACCAGATCAGGTTACAAAACCACTGGAAAAAATAAAGTAAGAATGACACAGTAGCTGAGATGAACGTCTCACACTGGTACAGATATAGAAGGCGTTGCATGATTACCATGTGAATGCAAAATTAATTCTATTAAATAAGTTCTTTTTATACACCAAAGGTATTAATTGATAATTATGTTAACTAACAAGTTATAGGGAGTAATTTCTGTGTGCACAAAATTTATTTTCAAGGCTGTATGAATTCTTTATGTGAACGGATTATTGAAAATATGCGTGCTAACAAATTGTTTATTTCGATTTATGCATTTGAATAATGTGTTCAAAACAATGCAAGGTGACTTCCTGTAGCAAGAGACTATTTATTAATTGTATATATCAAATATACACAAAGTCATAGAAAGAGGTATAGGTTAAGTTAGGGAACATTTAAACAGTTAATTTTATAGGCAAGTGAATTATGTAAAATAAGACTCGTATACAGATTATTATCTAAAGAAAGCATGGTTTTATTATTTTTTAACTCATAATAAGAGCTAATTACTGATTGTGTATACAAACAATTTATTCAGAATGATGTTGAGTATAAATGTGATTTATCTGAGGGCAGTATCAGTAAGTCTTCCTGTAAGTAGTTTGTAGTTTAACTTTGGGCATATGAAAAGTGGATATTTGGTGACTGTGGTGTAAAGTTTAAATACAGAGTGAGTAGTACTGTAGCAAACATGCATTTTGTTTGGAATAAAATCATATTTGCTTTGGAATTGCTGGCATAGAATTAATTATATAGTAACTTATTTACTGTAAGGTCTTCTGAGTGTGATAAAAAGACCTGAAAGTAAAGGCAGACACAAAATGGCGGGGTATGTAGTTGCTTTTGATGCTGCTGTGGAAAACTAGTAAACCAATATTTAAAGAAAGTAATTTAATTTATGAAGTTGATAGCTGCCCTGAATATGAAAGCTTTAACTTGCTTTCTTCGAAGGGTGCCAAATGTGTGGGATATTTATCCTGCACCAATGCAGAGGATTAAGGCTATGTGGTGTTAATGAACTGCATTCTTAAGTCCAGTGTTTTGTTTCCCCTGTTTCAATTTACCCATTATGTGACCCTGAGTGACTCACTTAACCAGACAGTACTTCAAGGATGCTCCTGAATAGGGACACTTGTATCCAGCGGGCCTTCCTGGTTAACAAATAAACACATACACATACATAAACATATTTGGATAAGCATACTGGTTAGACTAAATGATCTAAAATTGTTTTGGAATTGTTCAGTGATGTAAAACCCATGGCCCATGGAACAAGTTAATGTAGCCTGCACAGCTTACTTCATTCATTCTTAGATTTTCCCATTACCCACTTTGTTCTGTTCAGAGTTACTGATTACCTGCATTCACTGCAACCCTTTATAAGGATAAAGTGGGTAGTCAGAGCATGGATGAATAATTAAAAGCCTCTTTCTTGAGTAATAGGACATGTTCTTAGAGCAGCTGATCTATGTGCTTACTCAAGATGTCAGCAGGAGCAGATGGTCCTGATCTTTAGGTATGTCATTTTTCCTTGTGGATAATTTTCATATAAATACTTGCAAGATATAAAATATATCTGTGAGCAGTAGTAACAGTATACATAGCCCACAGCAATGATCCATACCTTTTGTTTATTTATTTGTTGTGATGATCATGGTCAGTGGTGTGTAGCAGCAGTAAGTTAGAATACATTACTGCAGGCATTGTTTGCTTATTTTTTCTTTGCAATCACACACTGGAAACCAATACTGGGGGAGAGAGGAGGCACTTTGTCTGTGAAATCAGTTACTGTACAGTCTAAGAGTAGTATGTGTTAATGGCTTTAGTATAATTTCTTTTGACCTTGGTTTATTGAAACCATCTTGATTTATATTGTATGAGCCAGTGGTACACTGCACTGGAGTCATTCACTTTTTCCACTGTTTTGAGACCAAATATTTAGTATATGTAAGTAAGTAGAGTGTAGAGGGTAAAGCTCTCACATGGGGGTGGTGCAGGTAGTTTCCATTCCTGTAAAAAAAAAACATTTTGTTACCTTTTATCTTTTTCAAGTTATGCTTTCTGATATCAAAATTAGAAAAGCATAACTCATGTATGATAATGTGATTAAACCTAGGTAAACTGTGTAAAAGCAAAGAACAGTTATTTAATCATCATGAAGTGATCACTGACATGACTTACTGGTGGTGTGAAAAGTAGATACGTGCCTGACATGACCAAGTTGAAATACATTAATATGACAATTCTTTTTCTCACTTTCATTCATAAGATAGCATTGCAGGAGTACACAGATACATGTATAAAAAAGGTAGCTTAGTTGTGAACTTTAGTTGGTTTCAGGTAGCTGCCAAATTTAGTGACAGTCTCTCTTTTAAAGCAAATTTTTTCGTTGACCCCACTACTACCCCATGCACTTGTGCTGATTTTGTCCTTTCTTTTAATCCTGCATTTTCACTGAATCGTAATTGAAGTGCATCTAAGTATTTCTTTAGCATTCTTTTTATAAAACATGTTGTTCATGTCTATGCTCTCCCCCAGCCTAGTGGTAATTTTCTAAAATCCTTTAAAAGTCCTCAGTAGTGAAGCTTCCTCTTCAGCTGCAGTCTTTTTACTGGAATTTGATAACTGGGACATCATTTTATCCTCCCTTTCACATTTTTAGAATCAGCATCCTCTTGAAAGTTTCTTCTTTTAGGGATTTTTTTTTTCTTTTTTTATTTGTATAACTTTTGTCAAACACATAGTTATTTGTAAAACCAGATATTACCAAAACTGGATAGTTCATAGGTTCATACTAGGCTATCTGCCCTAGGGCATTTATAAGCCTAGCCAGAGTGTGTTTGGCTTTCGCCACCCATTTTAAATGAATTTTGCTATGCCCTTTTTCGAGGTTAGTATACTGTGCCTCTGTCTAACCGTGACACAGAAGTGATACCCGGGATAAACCTACGATCTCCCATCCACTCATCAAGATTCCTCTTGAAGAGAGTCAATGAGGGACTCTGCCTAACCTGGACTGGGATTTTATTGCAGAGTGAAGGGAGCCTCTGGGTTATGAATCTGTCCCTCCAGCATGTCCTATTTATTTCAGTGCTGAGGTTCAAGTCTCTCGAGCGCGTAGCTCGATGGGATTTGGATTTTCTGTGGTGCAGCATGTCCATTAATTCCGGGTTGGACATGGCTTTATACATCAGGCACACATCGCCTCTGAGCAGGCGGTATGCCACTGAGTAGAGCTGGAGTTTCTTTAACTGGGCAGCCTATGGCATCTGTTTGAGCCCTTTGATCTTCTTGGTGAGGTACTTTTGGGGTCTTTCCAGTTGCTGCAGGTGTCTGGTAAGGTACATCCCAAAAGGGGCATTGTACTCAATTATGGGCCTGATGAGGGATGAGTAAAGAGGCACGATGACCTCCCAGATCTAGATGTGAATCCCTTCATGATTAGGTGGGCTATATAAAATGTTTTTATAACCACTTTGGCCACGTGGTTGTCAAATGAGAGATTGCTATCAACTTGGGTCCCCAGGTCCCTAATTACTTCTTCTGTACTTACTGGATTACCACCTATGTAGAAATTTGTGGGCACTTTGTTTTTGCCAAAGGGGATGACTATACACTTTCTGGCGTTTAGCTTGAGGCCATGGCTATGAGGCCCTTTTGGAGGATGCTTGTGTCGGCTGGAGAGTCGATTATGGCACCCAGTTTGCAGTCATCTGCGAACTTGGTCAGCCACAGTCCTTCCGTGTTTGCCTGTACCTCCGAGAAATATATACCGAACAAGAGAGGTCCCAGGACTGAGCCTTGTGGGGTGCCACTTGTAACTGGTTTGGAGTCTGACATGGCTCCAGCAATTCTAACCATGTGGGTTCTATCCTTGAGCCAGTTTGCAACCCATCTAGTGACATAGGGTTTTATATTTAAGCTGGTGAGCTTATCTATAATGCCTGAGTGGGGTATTGTATTGAAGGCTTTTGCGAGGTCCAGGTAGGCTGTGTGGACTACCTTCCCCTCGTCAATGGCCTTGGTGACTGTTTCAAAGAAATTGACCAGGTTTAAGAGGCAGGATCTGCCCTTAACAAAGCCAAACTGGGTAGGATCCAGTGTCTGTAGGTACCCAATATCTTTATTTATGAGGTCCATGATGATCCTTTCCATAGCTTTGCAGACCAAGCTAGTCAGGCTTATGGAGTGATAGTTTCCAGGATCCGTTGAGGCACCACCTTTGTGGAGAGGGACCACTGTTGCTGTACGCCACTCTTTGGGTACATATCCTGTAGTAAGGCTGAGATTGAACAGTAGTTTTATGTTTGGGTTTAGCTCTTCTTGGAGTTCATGTAGGACGCAGCCAGGGACACCGTCTGGTCCCATTGATGCTGTGTTTCTTGCTTTGGAGAGGGCGGCTCTTACCTGAGCATCTGAGATGTCAGGGGGCAGCACTCTGCTGGGATAGATATTTGCCCTTTTGGTGGTGGGGGAGAAGTTTGCACTGAACCTGTCAGCTAGGATGTTGGCAATGTATGTGGGTTCGGTGTATTTTTTGTCATTTTGGACTAATTCTGAGCATATCTGTGAATTCCCACCCAGGTTTCTAACATAACTAAAGAAAGCCTTGTGATTATCCTTAGTGCCCTGTGCAATTTTTCTCTCTAAGCTGGCCTTAGACGATTTTATGAGTGCCCATAGTTTTTTGCTAATACTGATCAGAGATGCCTTCCCTTTTTGGAATTTTGTTCTATCATGTAGTAGCTTCCTCCTTCTATTGTATAGTTTGATTATGGCTGGGGTCCACCAGACAGGACGTCTGCCTTTGGAGGATTGGGTCTTGATTTTATTTGGGATTGCATGATCCATGCATTCCTGAAGGTGTTCATAGAATGTGTTTATAAAGGATTCTGCGGTCTGAGCCATATTTTCCACAGGCCGGGGGCTTTGAAGGATTCCACCTCGGTTTTGAGGAGTGTGAAATTTGCTTTAGAAGTTTTTTCACTGTGGTTTTCTGGGCAGGGGTGGGATCGGGATGTGAATATCCAGTGAGATTAGTTTATGGTCTGATCTTACCAGTGAGGGATACACTTCTGGTCTGGAGCATAGAGTCCCCATATTGGTGATGATCAGGTCCAGTATGTTTTCCCCTCTTGTGGGAGTGGTAACAAGTTGTTCCATAGCATTTGAGTTTATAAATTCTAGGAACCTTTGGGCTAGGAGTGTTGGAGCTAGAGTAATGCTCCCAGTCAATGTTTGGGTAGTTGAAATTAAGCCCAATATAATGGTGTTTGGAGAGACCTTCATATTTTCCAGTGTTCTCAGGAAGGCCGAGTGGGGTTCCTGGGTTTGGGAGGGTGGTCTGTAGCAGGCTATAAACTGGAAGGCAGTTTTACCCACTGTTAGTTGCACATGGATAGTCTCTGATGCTTAGTGCTGTGCCACCAACCTGGAGGTGTGGGTATCTTTGATGAATATTGATACTCTGCACCCTCCTGAGATTTTTTCTTTCCACCCACTCTGCTAGTAAGTCCTTCACAAGTACCATGTAGTTTTGCCCTTCTATAACCTCTGGGGTACCATTCACTCTTATTTTTCTCCCTTTTCGACCTTTCTATGTGTTGTACTAACGTTGACCCCACTACTACCCCATGCACTTCTGCTGCTTTTGTCCTTTCTTTTAACCCTGCATTTTCACTGAATCGTAATTGAAGTGCATCTAAGTATTTCTTTAGCATTCTTTTTATAAAACCTGTTGTTTGTGTCTATGCTCCTCCCCCAGCCTAGGGGTAATTTTCTAAAATCCTTTAAAAGTCATCAGTAGTGAAGCTTCCTCTTCAGCTGCAGTCTTTTTACTGGAATTTGATAACGGGACATCATTTATCCTCCCTTTCATTTTAGAATCAGCATCCTCTTAAGTTTCTTCTTTTGGGATTTTTTCTTTTTTTTATTTGTCTTTTTGTCAAACATAGTTATTTGTAAAACCAGATATTACCAAAACTGGATTAGTTCATGGGTTCATACTAGGCTATCACCCTAGGGCATTTAAACCTAGCCAGAGTGTGTTGGCTTTATACCCATTTTAAATAGATTTTACTGTACTCCTTTTTGAGGTTGGTATACTGTGCCTCTGTCTAACCGTGACACAAGTGATACCGGGATAAACCCTCACGATCTCCATCCACTCGTAAGATTCCTCTTGAGAGAGAGAGTCAATGAGGACTCTGCCTAACCTGGACTGGGATTTTATTGCAGAGTGAAAGAGGAGCCCCACTCTGGGTTATGAATCATCCCTCCAGCATGTCCCTATTTATTTCAGTGCTGAGGTTCAAGTCTCTCGTGGCGTGGCCTCGATGGGATTTAGTTTTCTGTGGTGCAGCATGTCTATTAGTTTCGGGTTGGACATGGCTTTATACATCAGGCACACATACAGCCTGAGCAGAAGGCGGTATGCCCACTGAGTAGAGCTGGAGTTTCTTTAACTGGGCAGCCTATGGCATCATTTGAGCCCTTTGATCTTCTTGGTGAGGTACTTTTGAGATTCTTTTCCAGTTGCTGCAGGTGTCTGGTAAATTACATCCAAAGGGCATTATGCTCAATTATGGGCCTGATGAGGGATGAGTAAGGAGCCACCGATGACCTCCCAGATCTAGATGTGGATCCCTTCATGATTAAATTGGGCTATATAAAAATGTTTTATAACCACTTTAGCCGCGTGGTTGTCAAATGAGAGATTGCTATCAACTTGGGTCCCCAGGTCCCTAATTACTTCTTCTGTACTTAATGGATTACCACCTATGTGGTAATTTGTGGGCACTTTGTTTTTGCCAAAGGGGATGACTATACACTTTCTGGCGTTTAGCTTGAGGCCATGGCTATGAGGCCCTTTTGGAGGATGCTTGTGTCGGCTGGAGAGTCGATTATGGCACCCAGTTTGCAGTCATCTAACTTGGTCAGCCACAGTCCTTCCGTGTTTGGCCTGTACCTCCGAGAAATATATACCGAACAAGAGAGGTCCCAGGACTGAGCCTTGTGGGGTGCCACTTGTAACTGGTTTGGAGTCTGACATGGCTCCAGCAATTCTAACCATGTGGGTTCTGCCCTTGAGCCAGTTTGCAACCCATCTAGTGACATAGGGTTTTATATTTAAGCTGGTGAGCTTATCTATAATGCCTGAGTGGGTATTGTATTGAAGGCTTTTGAGGTCCAGGTAGGCTGTGTGGACCACCTTCCCTCCAATGGCCTTGGTGACTGTTTCAAAGAAATTGACCAGGTTTAAGAGGCAGGATCTGCCCTAAAGCCAAACTGGGTAGGATCCAGTGTCTGTAGGTACCCAATATCTTTATTTATGAGGTCCATGATGATCCTTTCCATAGCTTTGCAGACCAAGCTAGTCAGGCATATGGGGCGATAGTTTCCAGGATCCGTTGAGGCACCACCTTTGTGGAGAGGGTCCACTGTTGCTGCACGCCACTCTTTGGGTACATATCCTGTAGTAAGGCTGAGATTGAACAGTAGTTTTATGTTTGGGTTTAGCTCTTCTTGGAGTTCATGTAGGCGCAGCCAGGGACACCGCCTGGTCCCATTGATGCTATGTTTTTTGCTTTGGAGAGGGCGGCTCTACCTGAGCATCTGAGATGTCAGGGGCAGCACTCTGCTGGGATAGATATTTGTCCTTTTGGTGGGGGGGGGAGAAGTTTGCACTGAACCTGTCAGCTAGGATGTTGGCAATGTCTATGGGTTCGGTGTATATTTTGTCATTTTGGACTAATTCTGAGCATATCTGGGAATTCCCACCCAGGTTCCTAACATAACTAAAGAAAGCCTTGTGATTATCCTTAGTGTCCTGTGCAATTTTTCTCTCTAAGCTGGCCTTAGACGATTTTATGAGTGCCCATAGTTTTTTGCTAATACTGATCGGAGATGCCTTCCCTTTTGGGATTTTGCTCTATCATGTAGTAGCTTCCTCCTTCTATTGTATAGTTTGTTTATGGCTGGGGTCCACCAGACAGGACGCCTGCCTTTGGAGGATTGGGTCTTGGTTTTATTTGGGATTGCATGATCCATGCATTCCTGAAGGTGTTCATAGAATGTGTTTATAAAGGATTCTGGTCTGGGCCATATTATTTTCCACAGGCCCGGGGGCTTTGATGGATTCCACCTCAGTTTTGAGGAGTGTGAAATTTGCTTTAGAGAAGTTTTTCATTGTGGTTTTCTGGGCAGGGGGTGGGATGTGAATATCCAGTGAGATTAGTTTATGGTCTGATCTTACCAGTGAGGGATACACTTCTGGTCTGGAGCATACAGTCCCCATGTTGGTGATGATCAGGTCCAGTATGTTTTCCCCTCTTGTGGGAGTGGTAATAAGTTGTTCCATAGCATTTGAGTTTATAAATTCTAGGAACCTTTGGGCTAGGGTGTTGGAGCTAGAGTAATGCTCCCAGTCTATGTTTGGGTAGTTGAAGTCCCAATATAATGGTGTTTGGAGAGACCTTCATATTTTCCAGTGTTCTCAGGAAGGCCGAGTGGGGTTCCTGGGTTTGGGAGGGTGGTCTGTAGCAGGCTATAAACTGGAAGGCAGTTTTACCCACTGTTAGTTGCACATGGATAGTCTCTGATGCTTAGTGCTGTGCCACCAACCTGGAGGTGTGGGTATCTTTGATGAATATTGATACTCCCTCCTTTGTGGTTCAGTCCAAGTTTTGGGGCCGAAAAGCATGGTATGAGGTATAACCTGGTAGTGCTGGGGTGCTCTGAGCCTTGAACCAGGTTTCTGTTACTGCACAGATATCGATGTTCTCCATGCTAAGGAGAGTTTCGAGTGCATGCATCTTGAGGTTTAGACTTCTGGCTGAGTAGCATTACTCTTAGTTTCTTATCCCTTGTGATACCTATGGAGGTGGGTTTGTCTTTGAGTCTTGCCTAGAAAAGGCACTATGGGGTAGCAAGAGCCTTTGCCAATATCCCAAAGCCCAGGGGTGACAGGTGCAAGCTGTCCCTAGCAAGCATCGTGGGTTGTCGAGCATGTCATCCCAGGCTGACAGGCATTGATCCCTTTGAATGACACCAATACTTAAGCCAATTTTTGAAATTGATATTCTTGTCTTCATATAGTGGCATGTTTCTTGGTGAGGGTAAGGTGGTACTGAAGGTCAGGGTCATACCGCCTGGGCTACAAGCTCAGAGAGCTCCTCTATGTCTCTTTTCATGTAGTCCAGGGAGGTACGTCTCAGGTCATTCACACCAGCATGGACAATGACTGAGTCATATTTGTACTTGCCTTGGAGTGACCTGAGTGCTTGTGTTATGTGGCGGATCCTAGCACTACAGGCAGCTCACCGTGACCTTCTCCTTGTTCAGCCTGGTGAGCGGGACATCAGTGTGCCTGACGATAGAGTCACCTATTACAAGTGTATCAGGTGTGTTGTTTAGCCTTAAGGGCAGTGATATGTTCGGCACACTGTTTGAGCCCTTTGATCTTCTTGGTGAGGTACTTTTGGGGTCTTTCCAGTTGCTGCAGGTGTCTGGTAAGGTACATCCCAAAAGGGGCATTGTACTCAATTATGGGCCTGATGAGGGATGAGTAAAGAGACGATGACCTCCCTGATCTAGATGTGAATCCTTCATGATTAGGTGGGCTATATAAAATGTTTTTATAACCACTTTGGCCACGTGGTTGTCAAATGAGAGATTGCTATCAACTTGGGTCCCCAGGTCCTTAATTACTTCTTCTGTACTTAATGGATTACCACCTATGTGGTAATTTGTGGGAACTTTGTTTTTGCCAAAGGGGATGACTATACACTTTCTGGTGTTTAGCTTGAGGGCATGGCTATGACGCCCTTTTGGAGGATGCTTGTGTCGGCTGGAGAGTCGATTATGGCGCCCAGTTTGCAGTCATCTGTGAACTTGGTCAGCCACAGTCCTTCCGTGTTGGCCTGTACCTCCGAGAAATATATACCGAACAAGAGAGGTCCCAGGACTGAGCCTTGTGGGACACCACTTGTAACTGGTTTGGAGTCTGACATGGCTCCAGCAATTCTAACCATGTGGGTTCTGTCCTTGAGCCAGTTTGCAACCCATCTAGTTGGGCTGTGTGGACCACCTTCCCCTCGTCAATGGCCGTGGGGACTGTTTCAAAGAAATCAACAAGGTTTAAGAGGCAGGATCTGCCCTTAACAAAGCCGAACTGGGTAGGATCCAGTGTCTGTAGGTCCCCAATATCTTTATTTATGAGGTCCATGATGATCCTTTCCATAGCTTTGCAGACCAAGCTAGTCAGGCTTATGGGGCGATAGTTTCCAGGATCCGTTGAGGCACCACCTTTGTGGAGAGGGACCACTGTTGCTGTACGCCACTCTTTGGGTACATATCCTGTGGTAAGGCTGAGATTGAACAGTAGTTTTATGTTTGGGTTTAGCTCTTCTTGGAGTTCATGTTGGACGCAACCTGGGACACCGTCTGGTCCCATTGATGCTGTGTTTTTTGCTTTGGAGAGGGTGGCAGTTACCTGAGCATCTGAGATGTCAGGGGGACAGCACTCTGCTGGGATAGATATTTGCCCTTTTGGTGGGTGGGGGAGAAGTTTGCGCTGAACCTGTCAGCTAGGATGTTGGCAATGTCTGTGGGTTCTGTGTATTTTTTGTCATTTTGGACTAATTCTGAGCATATCTGGGAATACCCACCCAGGTTCCTAACATAACTAAAGAAAGCCTTGTGATTATCCTTAGTGTCCTGTGCAATTTTTCTCTCTAAGCTGGCCTTAGACGATTTTATGAGTGCCCGTAGTTTTTTGCGAATACTGATCAGAGATGCCTTCCCTTTTTGGGATTTTGCTCTATCATGTAGTAGCTTCCTCCTTCTATTGTATAGTTTGTTTATGGCTGGGGTCCACCAGACAGGACGTCTGCCTTTGGAGGATTGGGTCTTGGTTTTATTTGGGATTGCATGATCCATGCATTCCTGAAGGTGTTCATAGAATCGTTTATAAAGGATTCTGCGGTCTGGGCCGTATTTTCTACAGGCCCGGGGGCTTTGAAGGATTCCACCTCGGTTTTGAGCAGTGTGAAATTTGCTTTAGAGAAGTTTTTCACTGTGGTTTTCTGGGCAGACACTGAGCCTTCACTCAGCAGTTCCCAACTTAGAAGGATGTAAGCTACCTGTTCTGCCACTACAGTGCAGACCACAAACCTTCTTAATGTAAAACAACTGGTCTGAAGCCCAAGTGCTTAAACTAAAAGGCTTAGAATGAGTTACACCAAGCAGTAATAAATACAACTGAGTACTTTTAAGATGACGCAAAAGCAAAATAAAATAGGAAGAAACACAAATACAGTAAAAGCAGATAACATTTTTTTTTTTTTTTTTTTTTGAGTGAGCAAATGAGATGGGCCCAGGAGGAGTATCCAAGTGCAAATTTACAAGAGGGGCGGGCAGTTTCAAAGCCACCAAGATTAACACCAAAACAAAAACAGGGAGGGTGGATGGGGACCTACTGAAAAAACAGAGTCACAACTTCCAGCTAGATATTGCTCAATGCAACACAAACAAATTAATTTAAATCGTGTATTATTTGAAAAAAGTGCAGATAAAAATTTACTTAACTTCACTTATGCATTCAGTTGATTGCATGCAGGTCTTAGCTGGCCAAAGCTCACAGTTTAAACCAAAAATAATTCACTGTACCACTTGTATAAGACAGAAACTGAATAACAGTGAAGTAAACTACCCCCACTTATCACTGGCTATGCAGGTTTTTTAACAAGCCTTAACTGAAAAAAAAGTCACAACTTCCAGCTAGATATTGCTCAATGCAACACAAACAAATTAATTTAAATCGTGTATTATTTGAAAAAAGTGCAGATACAAATTTACTTAACTTCACTTATGCGTTCAGTTGATTGCATGCAGGTCTTAGCTGGCCAAAGCTCACAGTTCTACTAGAAAGCCTGCTGAACTGTTCAGAGAGCTCAAAAAGATATTAACTCACAAACAGTGCCATACCATAGCTTGAATTGTGCATCTTTGTTATGTCCACTGAAGTCACCACTTACCAGAATGTTTTTGCGTTTCCAAGTTGCATTTCTTGTCTGTATAAACTTTAAATATGATTTGGTTCACTTTTAATCATAAACTGAACAAATCTACTATGCCACCAAAATATTACATTTATTATCAAAAAATAAAAAAAAATAGCAATGGCTGTTGCAACTAATGGTAGTAGTTTTTTCCCTAAGAAATAGGAACCAGTTCACCAAAGAAATCTGAATTTTGAAGGAGAGAAAGGCAGACTGAGATAAATCAAAATGGCAACCAACTGTATAGCAATAACCCACGCCTGGGTGTGGGTAATGCTGGATTTACCCACGGTTGGCGTGGTTTGGTCCTGAAGCCGAGGGACCAAACAAAACAACGGTAAATCAACATTACCAGAAGGGTTGCTATTATCTAATGCCATTATTTAAGAAAATAAATAATTACTTTTCTTAAATAATGGCATTGTATATCTCTTTGCTGCCCTTCGCACCTTTTCTGGTGTTCGGCAGTTCTGATGTACTGCATGCCTCGCGGTACATCAGAGCTGTGGGCAAAAGCAGCGGAAGCATAAGTTCTCCGTTGCTTTTGTCTCGCTATGTTAAATGGGTTTAACATGGCGAGACGCTTTAAAATAATAGCGGAGATCTCCGTTGCTTATTTGCTGTCTCGCTATGTTAAACTCATTGCTATAGCGAACAAATTTAAAAACAACGGAGATCGCAAGATCTCCGTTGCTTACTATTATTAAGCTATGTTAAAGAGTTTAACATGGCGAGACAGCTTTAAAAAAGCAGCGGAGATCTCCGTTGCTTTTAGCTCTCGCTATGTTAAACTCTTCTTATAAGCGAATGTTTGCTACTCTGCGAGGAAAAAGTCCGGGCGACGGACCTTTTCCGTTAGTATTGAGGGATTTACAACGGGCACGCTGGTTGGGCTGGCCAATCAGCGTGCACGTTTTGAGGGTAGGCATTGTATAATTTTGTATAACTTCCCTAGTGCCATGTGACTCTGGTTAGAGATACAGCTGCAAACATGGAAAGTCCAGGAATATTATTGATAGTGGAATGGAGTGAGTTGACACACATAATAATTGTAGTAATGAGGAGAAAACCTGGAGATGGGTGTGTTTGTGGTGTAAGATATCCTCTGGGATTTAGTATATAATATCTGATGGATACAGGGCCTGGAAAGATAGCATTTCACAAAGAACGTATAAACTGACTTAGTAAACACGTTTGCTGATGAAAACGATAGTATAGAGTATCCTGTTCGGCTAGCTCCTTCGCTCCTACAGTAATTCAGTCTTTACTTTTTATAAACTAATACTGTTTGGCCTTCCTTTCCATATCTGGTTACTCCATTTTACATTTTTGTTAACAGTATCTCTTTCTCAGATCAATAGTTACTGTCATAGAATCAGTCACATAAAATATTTTTATCCCTGGTTTAATTTTTAAATTGTAGTCATGTAAGTATGGCTTCAGTAACAGGATGCAATGTCTGTCTGTAACTGTTTAACTTGCTATGTAGCCGTTGCTTCCAATGACTGCCATTTGTTTTAGTAGTTCTTTTATCCTTACTAATACTCGATATGAAATGTCTGACTAGTCCCTTAGCTTGAGGCCATACAAGAGTCACTTTTCTGTCGGTTTTGTCTTGACATTCACAAAATTTCCTGAGCTGGTAGCTGCTGCATATTCTTAAATTCTGTTGCTTCCCAAATGTAGCACAATCTTTTGAAGTACTAGTTTTACTTGTGAAAATGCAGACGACAGTGAACTTAAGGTAATTGTCTAACATACTACATGTACATGTATTGTACACAAGACCATAAAAAAGTTGATACTTCTGGAAGTTCTGACTTCTGGCTGGGAACACTTAAAATGTTCCTTGTTGGTTTGGCATAGCAGTCCTAATATTTTCTCTTTGAGTTCATCTGTTATGAAACCAGATTTTTTTCTTCTACCAATCAATTTTAGTATTTAAACTATACAAATCCAAGTGAACTTTATAGCTTTTTCATCTCATTTGTTTGAAGTTTTTTTTGGGGGGGTGGTATAATCATTCTGAAGTATTTTATTATAACAGCTGCTACTTTCACACATAGACACAGTGACTTATTAAATTGATTCTGTTTCAGAGTCATCACAACAAATTTTGCAACAAGCATTCTCAGTGCTTTTCCTTCCCCTCTTTTGAAATGCCTTTCCTGTTCTTTCTCGTTCTCCATATTTTTGATTATGGAAAGCTCTTTGCATAGCATACTCTGCAGTCATGTTAATCAGCTCCATGAGAGAAATGCAATACATTGGCAATTGACAGTCACAAAACTGTAATCATATGTCTCAATCTCTTAACACACAAAATCTGGGCAAACCAAAAATAAAGGGGGACAAGGCCCCAAAAATAGGGACAGATTTTAAAAATTGCTGTTAGAAAGTTGTTGGAATAAAAGGTCTCGTGTTACCATGCATTTTCTGAAGAATATGAAGTCTGAAACTCAAATGCCTTTCCTTATTTAGTGAACCCAGTCCTCACTCACTTGCCACAAAAATCCAAAAAAACACACATTTTATGAGGAACAGACTAAAAATATGAGTCAAAAATCTGGACATTCTGTGGAAATCTGGACAGTTGAGAGGTATGAAATCACAAACATAACATAGTGAAATTCAAAACTGAATGAAACTTTTGTATAAATATTTTCTAGGGGTAGTCTTTAGCCTCTGCACCATGATGTTGGGTGCTCTGCCCCCCCCGCCCACTCCTTTTACTAATGTATACTAATTCTGGGATCACTGTACCTCAAAGTGAGAAGGCAGTTCTGATTTATTTCCTTCCCCTCAATGGATAATGTCATGTGAAACCTCATGAGCAAAGGATGATCATTTTTGTTCTCCATGGTTGGAGAATTTCATTGAAGATGTCTCAGAGCCTCAAGTAGAAGGCAGAGTCACCTGATAATAGTGATACCAACCACAGCTTCAACTCAAGTAGATTCCCAGAAATGGTAGTCAGAGTACTTGAGGGCATGTTATTGTGAAGTTAAAAGTCATAGGTTCATAGATTAGTACTAGGCTAACTGCCTTTGTGGGACATTTTAAGCCTAGCCAGTTACCACATGTGAGAATCAAACCTTGCACCTTTGGTTTATAAGGCAAATACCTTAACCATTATGCCAACCTCCCACCCCTAAACATTGTCCCATGAGAAGGAGCCAAACAAGATTTGTGAAGGTTCATAGACTAATACTAGGCTAACTACACTTGTTGGCCATTTTAAGCCTAGCCAAGTATCCCAAATGAGAATCAAACCCTGCACCTTGTGTCATCTCCCACCCATTCATGTTCATTATAGCAATTGATAGCAAAAATCAGTGTCTTGCTTTTTGTGCAGTGATAAGTTCACTTTGACAGTAAAATGAAGATATCTTTGTTGTGACCTACATATTGATATTATAAGTGATGCTGGCATGCTGTTGAATAGATGAAAAATTGTATCACAACATTGCTTGGTTACCACTTAATATTCAGATCATAATAGATTTATTAGAGTTGCTAATGCAATTCAGGCATTATTTCTTTTTTCCTGTGAAATGAAAATGTTAACTTTTGCTTAAACAAAAGGTATGAGCATATTAATTTCAATGACATATTAATGCTGTACCGTAACAAAGTGGCAAAATCTTCTCTGTATAATCTGATCCAAGTTTGCCATAATGTGAGCTTTGAATTTGCAAGACCTTGGTTGTGCAGCATCTCAGCTGGTATATTTAGTGTTATATGGGTGTGGAGGTGCAAAGGGCTTGCCCCTCTGAAAGATTTTTTTTTTCAAATTTAGTGTGATATCAACATTTTTCTTTATCAGCGTCCACAATTTTTACACCCTTTACATATTAATATGATTGTACAAAGTGATGAAACTTAATTGCAGCTTGTAATTTGCCTTCCATGCTGCATTGCTAAAATGTGGGGAAGGGTATTGCTTTAGAAACAGCTGCTCACACATGCTTGTGTTTGGGTCTGGCTAGGTGTGCCTTCTGAACAGTAAGTACATGGTAACAGTTCTTTCTCCTTCTGTTTCTATGTACTTCATTTTATTAGAGTGTGAACGCACTTATGCACATTAATTGTATTCAAGCTGCAGATTCGTCAGACTGCGTCAGACATTTGGTGTAAAAGCATCGGTGTTATTGAACTGCATCACATATTACAGAATAGCTTGATGACAATGACAATTTTCTACATTTTCAAGTCAGAAGTAAAGTAGAAAAAAATCTCTTCAGAACTATTAAAGAATGCCAGACTTGCAGTTTATTAGATCCAGATCCTGAAATGTGTTCGTATTTAGCAAGAAATTTCATGCCAGTGTTATTAGATCACATTTTAACAGTGCAAGACTTAAGTAACATGCTTGAATGTGTAGAACTCTGGGTCCTGGCATGTTATTCTGTTATCGCTTATTACTTAGGGGTAACAAACCTGCCTTATGCAGAGCGCCTTAATGCTCTTTCCCTCTACTCAGTCTCCTATAGATTG
The DNA here is from genome assembly GCF_019279795.1 of Protopterus annectens. Classification (NCBI taxonomy): domain Eukaryota; kingdom Metazoa; phylum Chordata; order Ceratodontiformes; family Protopteridae; genus Protopterus; species Protopterus annectens. The sequence goes on from NC_056737.1 coordinate 811,517,677, forward strand.
CTGAGAGGTAATCTGTGTCTGGTTTACAAGGTGTCCCCAATCCCCACACTTATGAATCGCCTGCATATTCTTAAGGCAAACAGAATCAGAAATGCAAGGTCTAGGGACCTGAATTTTGTTTCTGACTTAAACAAAACATGCTGGAGAGACAAGTATGTGTACATGAGACTGTCCCCTCCTGTAGAATAGGCTTCCCATCCTTGTGAAGCTGAGTTTGTTTATTACCCAGTTTAAGTGCAACACAGACCACTGGATGGGGAATAGAAAATTTACACTGGACCTGGAACCCATGTTTCTTTTTGGACAGAGGTACTTATAAGTGCCTGACCCTCAGTGTCCTACTTGGATACATGACATCATTTTTTCTTTTGGGAAAACCTGCTAGGCTTAGAAAAGACCCCTGGGCTGTTAGGTCTATGAATGTATGAATTTATGAATCTGTATATGTTGTGGTAGTCCAGAGATGGCAAATTACTTGGGTGGTAGTGAATACTGTGCCAGAGTCGGGGTGGGTTGCTATTACTTTATTTCAGTGTGATTGTGCTTGCATCTTCATGTTGGCAACTTTATCTTTTTCAGTCTGTAGAAACTACATTTATTGCTAGGTGAATTTATCCTAAACACTGCAGTGCAGGTCTTTTACAAATATTGTAGTTTAAGGGCTTTATGCCCTAATGCTGATGAGCTGGATTTGGTGTTTGTGTACTAGATTTGTTTTTGATGCTTTTTTCTCTGACATTCCCTTTATAATTTTCTTGAACTGAGAAATATCTCTTTTCCAATCCTTTTTTAAACTTGGGTGACAGCTTTCCTTTACTGTCGTCTGCATATGAGATCAGACAGGAGTCCCCATGGACTATGATGTTTGCAGATGACATTGTGATCTGTAGTGAGAGTAGGGAGCAGGTTGAGGAGACCCTGGAGAGGTGAAGATATGCTCTATAGAGGAGTGGAATGAAGGTCAGCAGGACTAAGACAAAATATAGGTGTGTGAATGAGAGGGAAGATAGAGGAATGGTGAGGATGAGGGAGTAGAGTTGGCGAAGGTGGATGAGTTTAAATACTTGGGATCAACAGTTCAGAGTAATGGCGAGTGTGGAAGAGAGGTGAAGAAGAGAGTACAGACAAGATGGAGTGGGTGGAGAAGAGTGTCAGGAGTAATTTTTGACAGACGAGTACCAGTAAGAGTGAAAGAGAAGGTCTACAGGTGGGTAGTGAGACCAGCTATGTTATATGGGTTGGAGACAGTGGCATTGACAAAAAGGCAGGAGTCAGAGCTGGATGTGGCAGACTTAAAGATGTTAAGATTTGCACTGGGTGTGATGAGGGTGGACAGGATTAGGAATAAGTATATTAGAGGGTCAGCCCAGGTTGGAAGGTTTGGAGACAAATCTAGAGAGGTGAGACTACGTTGGTTTGGACATGTGCTGAGGAGAGATGCTGGGTATATTGAGAAAAGGATGCTAAGGATGAAGCTGCCAGGTAAGGGGAAAAGAGGTAGTCCTAAGTTAAGGTTTATGGATGTGGTGAGAGAGGACATGCAGGTGGTTGGTGTGACAGAGAAAGATACAGAAGACAGGAAGAAATGGAAACAGATGCTCCGCTTTGGCGACCCCTAATGGGAACAGCCGAAAGAAAAAGAAGAAGGTGACAGCTTTCCTTTGATATTTAAAGCATTAGTTTAGTTCCTTTTTTGTATTATATTTTGTCTGCTTAGCAGTTTAGAAGCAGAGTTTCATGTTTTCGTACTGTTGAATCTTTTTTCTGATAAGTAATGTTTAAGTTTCATTTGTCATCCTAAGGGTGTTTTCTGCTTACAAGCCTGTAACATTTTTAGAAACATGGAGTACTTCTCTCATGTCAGTAGTTCTATTACTGCAACTCATTTAGACATGAGTTATTCTTTGTATTACCTTTGCTGGTAGTTTACCTGTTCTCCAACATGTGCAAACATACCATCTCATGCAACCACAAGGAGACAACCATATGTAAGCTCCCTTTATACATACTGCATCCATTATGGCTGAAATAATTTAAGATTAGTTCCTGCTCCCGGCATGCAGCTCTTCAGTCAATAGACTACATCCACTTTGGCAGTTTGATTTGCTTTAACCCTTTGCTACCTAGGTTTTCTTTTCTGCCACTGGTCTACTTTCTCCATCAGTTTGTCAGGACCACTGCTCTGTTAGCACTGAGTCTCCCAATTCTGCATCCCATTTCTGAAGAGTTTTGGTATTTTTAACCTATGCCATGGTCTTCCTTAAGTCTAGCCTGTTATCTGAATTTCCTCTTGACTTTGACCTCAGAGTCTTTGATGCCACCTTTACTTCAGCCTTTCCACCTTCTGTTTTATTTAGTAGGCATCAGAGCCTCAAGCATGAACTTTCTGTTGTCTTGAGCTATTTGAGTCTTCCAAGTGCACTTGTGAGACTATTACGATATTTCTGTTAGCTTAACTACTGCAGTTTGACCCTTAAGCATACATTTACATCTGCTTTTACTCCTTACTCGTTCATCTATGCCAGCTATTCCTTCCTGCATGCATTTCACACTCATTCCATGCTAACTTAGCCATGTCTTCTAAGCAGATATTTCCTCCTGCTTTCATTCTGCTCTTACTCAGTCAAGTCTTCTCAGCAAAGTTTATACTGATTTCATTTTGCACTCAGTTATATCTCCTAAACAGGTATCTTCTCCTCAGTCAACCATGTATGCTAGGCACATATCTCCCCCTGCATTTATTACATTTCCACTCAGCCACGTCTCCTAAATGATTTCTCCTGCCTTCATTCCACACTCTCTTAGTCATGTCTCCTAAACAAATGGATATTGCCCTCTGATTTCATTCCACGCCAACTCAAGGATGTCTCCTAAACAGATATACAGTCCTGTATTCATTTTACTCTCACTCCGTCATGTCCTGTATTCATTTTACTCTCACTCCGTCATGTCCTGTATTCATTTTACTCTCACTCCGTCATGTCCTGTATTCATTTTACTCTCACTCCGTCATGTCCTGTATTCATTTTACTCTCACTCCGTCATGTCCTGTATTCATTTTACTCTCACTCCGTCATGTCCTGTATTCATTTTGCTCTCACTCCGTCATGTCCTGTATTCATTTTACTCTCACTCCGTCATGTCCTGTATTCATTTTACTCTCACTCCGTCATGTCCTGTATTCATTTTACTCTCACTCCATCATGTCCTGTATTCATTTTACTCTCACTCCGCCATGTCCTGTATTCATTTTACTCTCTCTCCGCCATGTCCTGTATTCATTTTACTCTCACTCCGTCATGTCCTGTATTCATTTTACTCTCACTCCGCCATGTCCTGTATTCATTTTACTCTCACTCCGCCATGTCCTGTATTCATTTTACTCTCACTCCGTCATGTCCTGTATTCATTTTACTCTCACTCCGTCATGTCCTGTATTCATTTTACTCTCACTCCGTCATGTCCTGTATTCATTTTACTCTCACTCCGTCATGTCCTGTATTCATTTTACTCTCACTCCGCCATGTCCTGTATTCATTTTACTCTCACTCCGCCATGTCCTGTATTCATTTTACTCTCACTCCGTCATGTCCTGTATTCATTTTACTCTCACTCCGCCATGTCCTGTATTCATTTTACTCTCACTCCGCCATGTCCTGTATTCATTTTACTCTTACTCCGCCATGTCCTGTATTCATTTTACTCTCACTCCGCCATGTCCTGTATTCATTTTACTTTCACTCCGTCATGTCCTGTATTCATTTTACTCTCACTCCGTCATGTCCTGTATTCATTTTACTCTCACTCCGTCATGTCCTGTATTCATTTTACTCTCACTCCATCATGTCCTGTATTCATTTTACTCTCACTCAGTTGTATCTCCTAAACAAATATCTCTTCCTCTTTTCATTTCATGCTGGCTCAACTGATCTCTTGTCCTGCTTTCATTACCAGCTCATGTAGAATTTGTCTCCTAAACACATTTTCTCTTCTGCTTTCATACTACACTTGCTCTGTCATATTTCCTAAAGAGATATGTCTTTCTACGTTCATTCCATGCTCACTCAGCCATGCCTGCTGAACAGATGTTCCCTCCTGTTTTCATTCTATTCTCATACAGTCATATCCCTGAAACAGATATCCCCTCCTGTTTTCTTTTCATTTTCACCCAACCATATATATCAAACAGATAGCTCCTCCTGCTTGCAGCCTTGTAGTGAATCTGTAGGTGTTCTTTACAAAGGCATTGTTGCTGTCATCTTCAGCATTAAGTTTGATGTACAGAAGTATACTTAATGTTTAATTATAGGACAGATGCCTAATGCCAGTGTGTAGCTACAGCTGATTATTTACTGCAGCTAGATGAACAAGGAACAGGTTTCTGGTAGGTGGTACTTACAGTCGTACTTTAGGTTTTCACACTGTACTTGCATTTAGCTGTGTTGTAGTTATGCTTCTCATACACACAGAACAATGGCAGGTTTGCTGTCTTATTCCGGATTTACTGCAGTGAGGCAGTTAATGTGGTTAGAAGAAAACCACACTACAAAGAGACTTACTCTGGAACAAGCTACCCATCCATGTCAAGAAAAGTTCCTTATAAGCACTCTGCAAGAAAAATCTTGATGAGTGGATGGGAAATAGGAAATACACCCGGGGATCACTTCTGTGGCTCTGCTGAACAGGGGCACAGGAAATTAACTTTCTTGGGTGGCGTAGGCCAGGGAACCTTGTTGGGTAGGCTTACTTAGGTCCTTGGGCCAATAGCCTAATACCTACCTATGAACAAGATGAGTTTGTCTCAACATATTAAACATACACTTCCATGAACGTGGTATGCCCCCCCCCCCCAACAAAGTAATATACTTAGTATGACATTCAGTGCAATTCCTGACTACATTTTAGTAGCAGTCAAGTGTGGACAGGGGTCAGTGTCCTGTTCAGCCAACTGATTTTCATCCAGCTGTGTTCAGCCAGAAGTGTTTCAGATTAGAGTGCATATAGCCATTTTGAATGTCCTCAGACTTGAATCCTTTCTCTCAACACAGTTGTGCTGTTAGTAACAGTATGAAGGGTACGAACAGGCATATGTTGATTTGCTGTTACTCTGTATAAAACTAGATTGCAAGCTTCTCTAATAAAATCAGGCTTTGGTTTTAGTTGTTGTCAGAAGTTGCTTCATCTTGTGCACAATTTACTTCATTTGTCGGGTCAGTAATGTTAACATTTAGTATTGTTTTATTTTTTTTTATTTTTTTATTTATTTTTTTTTGTTGAAAAGAAGCTTTGTTGTTGCACTGAAAATTCTATTGTGTCGTAGGTATGGAAACCAGTGTATACATTGGAACAACAGCAATAGATAATTGGAACCATTCATGTAATAAACATGTAAACAAACTATGAAAACAGACAATTATAAGAGCATAATACTATGGATAATCTCACTCCAATTAACTATGTATACACCTGACTAGTAAAAGTAACGTGCCTGAAAACTCATAAAGAGAAATCTGATCCCAACACTAGGCTGTAGATACTACCACAAGCGTATTTCACTTATCAGCTAAAAAGCTAAGAAAATTCCTCCAGTTATCAGGGCAGTGGTGAGGGGATATGATAGCATTCTGTTTGTTATTCACACCTAAGGAGGACCTCATCAGATTAGCTGGAAAGGAAAATAGCCATCCCACTCTCCCTAGGATCAATTTTGCTAGCTATCAAACCATTAAGTGTTCTTTTCAAACAAGGTGCGCAACTGTCAGGATTGGATATTAATGGGGGATGAGGTGTACATTCTCGTATCTGTGAATGATTGTCTCTTGTTGACAAGTAATCCTGCTTTAGAATTAATTAAAGAAGGAGAGTTTCTACAGAACTTTGCTGCTGCTTCGGGTCTGCATGTGAATTTGCAAAAGACCCCACTGTTTCCAGAGAATGAATTAGCTCTGACTTAGAAAGCGAAGCATCCTCCCTTTATCTTTACCCTTTACCTGGCAAGCCCAGCCCTCTAAATATCTGGGGATTTCTCTTCACATGGACCCTCTTCAAGCAGCAAAAATCAGTTTAGAGCCCATATGGGTCAAAGTGTTTCTCTGGATACATGCATGGTGCAAACGAAAACTGTTATTCATGTGCAGGATTTAGCATCAGGTTCAGCAAACAGGTAACTTTTAAACAGCATGGCAGCTCAACATAAATGATGTTAACACTTCAGCATTTCACACCTGCCTGCTGTAGTTCATAAACTGCAATGCATTGCAGCTTGCTTCTTACAAGGATCATACCCATATTTATATTAACTCACTAACTCCTATGTGATGTGGAATGTCACACCTCTAGCAGCTTACAAGACTTTTCTTGAAAAATAAACATAAAAAAAGCATAAGATTAACAAATGTAATAATTTTTTGAACAATAAAATCTATTAAAACTGTACAAATAGCAATGTTATCAGTAAGAATTATTCTTTCCGGTGATAATAGTTGGTGCATTCATAGTCTTTTCCATAAATACTATAATATATTATACTGTACATAAACCCCAAATTATCATTTTTTTATCTTTCACTAACAAATTTTCATGTCTTGAAAATTATATAACTTAGACATATATTGTTAAAACGTTGTTAAGCAGACATAAGCTTTCCCATGACAACAAGAAATTCCTCTATAAGTGTGTGTTTATTGAGATATTCACAGAAATATGAAAACATATGTTTACGTTTAACTGTATAATTAGCAATAGAAATAAAACTGGATATCTCTCAAGATGTGCAACTTATAGTGCAAATATCATAAGGTTGCCACTCATCCCATTATCAGCGTGACACTCTCTGGTTGAGCTACTTTATACAACGACCCTCAATTAATATTCAAAAATGTGCACGCTGATTGGTCAGCATGCACATTGTAAATCCGAGTTATAGTAATGGAAAAAGGTCCGGTCGCCCGGACTTTTTCCATTACTATAACTCTTACAGCGACACTGTCTCGCTATGTTAAACGAGTTTAACATAGCGAGACAGCTTTAAAAAAAGGCAACGGAGATTCTCTGTTGCTTTTTTTAAAGCTGTCTCACTATGTTAAACCCATTTAACATAGCGAAACAGTTTGTAAAAAGCAACGGAGATCTTGCTTTCTCCGTTGCTTTTTTCAAAACTGTCTCGCTATGTTAAATGGGTTTAACATAGCGAGACAGGTTTAAAATAAGCAACGGGGATTCTCCGTTGCTTTTTTTAAAGCTGTCTCGCTATGTTAAACCCATTTAACATAGCGAAACAGTTTGTAAAAAGCAACGGAAATCTTGCTTTCTCCGTTGCTTTTGCCCACAGCTCTGATGTACTGCGTAGGCATATGCATACGCAGTACATCAGAACTGCCACAGATACCAGACGGCTACGGAAGGGCAGCAAGGAGGCAATGCCATTATTTAAGAAAAGTAATTTTTTTTTTCTTAAATAATGTCATTGTATAATAGCAATAACCCACTTCTGGGTGTGGGTAATGCTGGATTTACCCACGTTTGGCTTTGTTTGGCCACTCGGGCTTCGCCCTCGTGACCAAACCACACCAACCGTGGGTAAATCCAGCATTACTCACACCCAGGCGTGGGATATTGCTATATTATCTCGTTGCCCGCTGTGCAAAGCAGTGGGACTTGAAAAGTCCCACTTTTTGCTCGCTCTGAATCTCCGTGAAAAAGACACAATTACTTTTGGCTTTTCTACAGGAATTCAGTTACGTCACCAGCCTGGATGTACAGGCAGAGCTATTCCCTGTTAGGCCCAGGTGTTGTAAATCATGCAGCAATTGGCTGCAGTTCATGAAGGGGGTGGGGATTAGGACAAAGATCACAGCTGTAGAGCAGTTTGTTATTAGTGCTGCTACAGCCACTAACAAAACAAAAATTAAGATTTGTCTTTTTTTTTTCTTCTACCATGCTAACTAGCCAGAGAGTCAGCCATCCATCCATCTAGCCACCCATCCAGCCAGCCACTCCAGCAGCTATCCAACTAGCCACTCCAGCACTCAGCCAGCTATCTACTTGAGCAGCTAGCTAGCCAGCCAGCCAGCCACTCCAGCAGAAAGCTAGCCAGCCACTCCAGCAGAAAGCTAGCCAGCCACACCAGCAGAAAGCTAGCCAACCACTCCAACAGAAAGTTAGCCAGCCACTCCAGCAGCCAGCAAGCCAGCCAGTATCTCAAGCAGCCAGCTAGCCAAACAACCACTCCTGCAGCCAGCTAGCCAGCCAGACAACCACTCCAGCAGCCAGCTAGCTAGCTAGACAGCCACTTCAGCAGCCAGCTAGCTAGCCATTCACTCCAGCAGCCAGCCAGCTAGCCACTCAGGCCAGACAGCTAGCCAGCCACTCCAGCATGAAAGCCAGCCAGCCCAAGAAAGATAGTGATTATAGTGGGAGGTATGTACAAAGAGTATTTTATGACTCTAGTTTTTTAAAAAAATGGAAATATTGTGTTTTATTTCAATATTTAACTTTTTAATATTTAGCGGTAAATGGGTGCATTGTACAGTATTTAAATCTGTGTAGTGGTTATTTTCAGATTTGCAAGTAGTAGTTTATAAAGTTAGAAGAAAAATGTGTGTGTGTGTGTGTGTGTGTGTGTGTGTGTGTGTGTGTGTGTGTGTGTGTGTTTTATATATGGATTCCTATCAGATGATCGAGTTTTCACAGACTCAAAATTCACATGGTTGGACCATATGATCAAGTTTTTGAAAACCCGAAGCTTTTGAATGGAGATAGTGATACAGTGAGGATTGGGAAATTTACCCTTTTCCTCACTGTAGTGCAATCTTGGAGTTGGTATATATAATTTTGCAGGGGTATGGGGGGTGCAGGGGGGCTTGCCCCACAGCAAAACTGTAAAAAAGCTAGATTTTTTTTTTTTTTTTTTTTGGAAGTTTGATTTTTTGGAAACTCGATCATATGGTCTTTACCATATGAATTTCAAGTTTCTGAAAACTCGAATTTCTGACATAGACCCATATATATATATATATATATATATATATATATATATATATATATATATGTATGTGTGTGTGTGTGTATGTGTGCACGTCTGTGTGTGTATATATGTATATATATATATATAGATATATCTATAGTTATATATATATATATATATATATATATATATATATATATATATATATATATATATATATATGCGTATGTATTTTTATATATATATATATATATATATATATATATATATGCGTATGTGTGTATATATATATATACACACACATAGATATACATTTTCATAGGTTCATAGGTTGGTACTAGGCTATCAGCCCTAGGGCCTATATAAGCTTAGCCATAACAATTCCCTGGCTATTTCTTCCCACACTATTTACTTCCCTGGACCCCTGTCTAGCAGGGCGACTGCTGTGATCCCCGGGGTGAATTTCCTTTCTCCCATCCAATCGTCAAGGTTCCTTTTGAAGAGGGCCAAAGAGGCACTCTGCTTGACATGTATGGGCAATCTATTCCAGAGTCTGGGGAGTCTCTGGGTCAGGAACCTATCCCTCCAGCATGTTTTGTTTATTGTGATGACAAGGTTTAGATCCCTGGAGCATGTGTCTCTGAGGGATTGGGATTTCTTTAAGTGTAGCATGTCCAACAGCTCTGGGTTTGACATGGCCTTGTATGTTAAGCAGAGATCGCCTCTGAGTTGACAATATGCGACAGAGTATAGCTGGAGTTTTTTAAGGCGGTCAGCGTAGGGCATCTGCTTTAGGCCTGTGATTGTTTTAGTGAGGTATTTCTGCAACCTTTCCAGTTGTTGCAGATGTCTTGAGAGGTACATACCAAACGGGGCATTATATTCTATAATGGGTCTAATGAGAGATGAGTACAGTGGGACAATGACCTCCTTTTTTCTGGATGAAAAGCCCTTAGTGATGAGGTGTGCTACATAGAAGGATATCCTGACTGTTGTGGTGATGTGGTTATCGAAGGTGAGACCACTCTCCACCTGTGTCCCTCAGTCTCTTATCACACTTTCAGTGTTTAGTGTACTCCCACCTATATGGTAATTCATGGGTACATGTTTTTTCCCAAAGGGGATAACTATACATTTCTTGGCGTTGAGCTTGAGCCCATGGCTCTGGCACCAAGCATCTGTTTCTGTAAGGCCCTTTTGTAGAGTATCCACATCATTTGGGGATTCAATAATGGCTCCCAGTTTGCAGTCATCTGCGAACTTTGTTCTTTATATACCAAAATTAAAGACTTTGATATATAAAATTTAATCTGTACTTGTTGCGGTTGTCCTGGGATGATTTGGAAGCAGAAGTTTTTAAAGGTTAAAATGCGTTTGTAAAAGTTTTTTTTTGTTTCCGGTGGGGGCAATCTTCATGGAATAAGTGTAGTAAACTTGATATGTTTCTAATGTTATTGTGACTGCTAATTTTAGAGTACTTTGCATTTACAGATGGAAATGTTTGGGGCAGTTTGCACTCTTTGGGTGGAAATGGGTGTAATTTATTTTTTTAATGCTGCCTTCAAGAAGCAAAGATGTACTGCTATGGGTATTTTTATAGTAGTTGCTTAGTGATGACTTTTAAGAGCCACTTTTAAAAGTGAAAACGTGTGTGTACCTTTTTATTTTTTGAGGGGATATGTTCATAGGTAATTGTGCATTTGGTATTCTACTAGGTACATGGTCTCATGGCTGTTTTAAGATAGTCTGCTTTTATAAGCGGGAATGTGTGTATTTTATTTTTCATGCTTGCTTTAATAAGTTTACAATGTACTGCTATGAGTATAGTGCGAATGTGGCCATGCTGCTGTTGGGCCTGTTCTTTATTGCATCGCTGTGCTGGGTAAATTAGTGCTGTAGGTTTATTGCTATCAGAATATAGTCATGGTTAGTGTAATCTGTACAATTTTAAGAGTTTTTTTGCTTTTTTAAAACAACATAATTGCTTAATATGAGCAGTGTTTTTTCTGTAAAGTTTACTTACGCTTACAACTCAATAATGTGTATGTTTTTGCAGTAATACTTCACTTTTACTGTTAAAGCTGCATAATTTAAATGTATTGTGAGATTTCAATATGCTCTAATAACTTCACATTGTTCTACCCATAACTGCATCTCCTTCACCACTCCTGTGGTGATGTCATGGAAGAGGGTGTGGCCAGTGTCATATTGGTTACACCCCAAATCCCACTTTGGCCCACTTAATGTGGCAACCTTAAAATATTAAAGACAATTTTGTCAACAACATCTAAGGTTTCAGGTAATGTCATTCAGCAGTTTGAAGTCACTTTTTTAAAGTTTTAAGTGCATATGTAAATACTGCTTATTTTCAAAATTACTAACAAACAGCTTACAATATTTCCAGTATAGTGTGATATAAACCAGCATTTTCATTGTATTGTTCTGTCTCCATACTGGTGTTTCACATCATACACCTCAGTAAAATGTAGGTCTGTCGGTTGTGAAAATATGAACATAAATATGAAAATATGAATAACAAGTGGTAAACAAAGATTAGTTTCTCCACTGCAGGACATCCAAGAATTTGTTAGTAACACCTTGCTCTTTCTAATACTGCCAGCTATTAGCTGGTAAGGCACTTAGTTAAAGAAGCCAGATCTAAAATAGTTCTGGACACCATAAGGCGGTATGGGTGTGAACTAGATGTGTACAAAAAGGTGTTTCAGGCTTTAGTGAGTTAAAAGGACAATGACAGTATGTATATATGTAAAATACATACAATGATTTATTTGCCACGTTCAACCACTTACCATGACAGGTGTCATTTAAGAGATCAGTCATCGAGTTAAACTTTTATTGCTATTGCACCTCTGTATAGATTCTTGCCTGTGCTGTGGCATAAACATGTATGCACTATAAATGGATGGCTATCGTGTAGTAAGTTATAAAACTCTGTTTTAACATAGTGAAGGAAGATTCTATTTACATAGCTATGATTTGGAATACTGCAAACAGCTCATTTTGTGTCATTATCACTGATTCAGATTCCTAGAGCCTGGCAAGTTGTTGTTGTGTCTTTCGGCTTTTCCCGGTTAGAGGTTGCCACAGCAGAACTCCGGTCCACTAATGATTGGCAGTAGATTTTTATGTGCCGAGTTGCCAGCCCTAACGCACAACCTTCAACGAAGGTACGCCCATTCACGCATGTCTCTAGACAGAAGACGCTCTAGCTGAGAATCGAACAGGACTCGGTCGGCTGAATTCCAAAGTCTTGGTCCGGCGTCGGTTGTTGTCGCTTACTCTTCTGACGTCAGGAAGGCCAGAGTATATAAGACACAGCCGACGCCATGTTCTTCAGTCTTTCTTGCCCCAGATGTCAGGTGCCCCCAAAAGGAAGGCAATACATAAATAAAGCTTTTGTACAAGTGTAATTTATGCAAAGAAATGCAAAATCAGTGTAAGCAAGCAAATAAAACATAGCAGGATAACCCAGTCAGGAGGTATGAAAAGGCTGTTAGGCCCCATGCCCTTGCCAAGTGGGGAAGGAGGGAGGGAAACCTGTACTGCAGCTGTATCAGCACTCGGACATCTACATTTATGGTAGGTACAAAACTGTACTATGTTCATCGTGCATACAGCTGCAGTAATGACAAATGGGTAGAGTCCCAAAGCTATGCATAGGGTGGTAGGTACTATGAGGAACTGGGTTGAGCCAGAATGCCCTGCAAAACAGCAGTGGCAAAGCCTGCTCTTGTTCTGGAGTATAAAGGCAGATGGTAGTGTTTTGTGAAGGTATGTACAGAACTCCAAGTGGCTGCCTCCAAGATATCCTTAGTAGGCACACCTCTGAGGAAGGCTGTAGAGGTGGCTGTTGCCCTGGTGGAGTGAGATCTGATACCAGTGGGGACAGGTTTCCCATGATAAGAGTAACAAAAACGTATGCAGTGGCCAATCCACTTGGAAATGGTCTGTTTGGTAACTGGTTTCCCTGGAGCCCCTACAGCCTAGGACACAAAAAGTTGGTCTGATTTCCTGAAGGACTTTGTTCTGTCCAAATAGTAACGTAGCTGCCTGTGGATGTCTAAAGAGTGAAGCAGCCTTTCCCCTTTGTTTTGAGGGTTAGGATAAAAAGTAGGAAGGTGTATGGCCTGGTTTAAGGCTACCCTAGATACCACTTTAGGCTTAAAAGATGGGTTGGTGCGAAGGGAAACCCTGTCCTGATGGAAGATGAGGAATGGCTGCACTGCCATGAGGGCCTGGAGTTCAGAAACCCTGCGAGCTGAAGTGATGGCCAGAAGGAAGGCAGTTTTCCAGGTCAAATATTGTAGATCTGTTGTAGCAGCAGGTTCAAAGGGAGGCAATGTTAATTTTTCTAGTATGTAATTAAGGTCCCAGGCTGGTATTGGTTGTTTCCTTGGAGGTCTTATATTCTTAGCCCCTCTGAGGAACTGCCGTAAGAGTGGATGTGAGAATAAAGGAGGATCCGTGTTGAATTCTGCAGAGATGGCTGAGGCGTGTATTTTAATTGAAGAAAATGAAAGTCCACTGCTCAGTAGTTCAGCTAGGTACTGTAGAACCTGAGGTAAGTTCAATTTTGTAGGGTCCAGTCCTCTTTTCTCATTCCAACAGCAAAACCGCTTCCATTTTGCGGAGTAAGCTTTTCTAGTGGATGGTCTTCTGGCCTCCAAGATGACATCCTGCACCTCCTTGGAGAGTAGAGTTTGATGTGGTGTTAAGGATTTTCCATGCAGCGGTTGAGTGTTTTCAGCTGGCTGTGAAGGGTTTTGTAGTTGTTCTGCGTCAGCAGGAGAGGTATTAGAGGCAGGGACCAGGGAGGAGTATGTGTTAGGCTCCTCAGGAGTGGATACCAGTGTTGCCTTGGCCAGTCTGGAGCAATCAGTATCATCCTCGGTTTGTCTGTTCTTGCTTTCAAAAGTACCTTGGGCAGAAGAGGCAGAGGTGGGAATGCATAAACTGTCCATGTTGTCCAACTGAATGAAAGGGCGTCCACTTTCCAGGCCCTTGGATGGAAGGTCCTTGAACAAAACCTTTTCAATTGATGGTTTCTGTGAGAGGCAAAAAGATCTATATCTGGCATCCCCCACGCTTGGACTATCTCCGTAAACAGCTGTGGATGTAGTTTCCATTCGTGTGGCTCTGTCATATTTCTGCTCAGAGTGTCTGCCAGTGTGTTTTCCGTCCCTGGCAAGTAGTGTGCTTGAAGTTCGATTTGTCTTTCTAGAGCCAAGTTCCAAAGAGTCATGGCTAGTCTGCACAAGGGGTATGAGTGAGTTCCTCCTTGTTTGTTTATGTACCACATTACTGTGGTGTTGTCTGTTCTTATGAGCAATTGTCCTGGATGCAGGAAGTCCTTGAAAGCTGTAATTGCATTTATTACTGCCAGCATTTCTTTTTGATTGATGTGCAGGTGCTTTTCCTTTTGGGACCATCTGCCCTGAATGCACCTGTCCTTCATGTGTGCCCCCCAGGCGTAATCTGAGGCGTCTGTGGTTATGACTTGTTTTGCTTGAGGCTTGCAGAATGGGAGGCCTGTGTTTAGTTGACATGCTTGGGCCCACCATAGAAATTCCTTTTGTAGACAGGGAATTATTGGAATGATTGCTTCCAAGCTGTGACTGTGTTGAGACCATAGATTTTTTAGGTATATATATATTTTGATATTTTAACAACAGTGAGCAGTTTGAGTATTGTTGCATAGCTCATCATGTGTGTTAGGTGCTGCTCAGTTACCCATACCAAAAACATGTATGCTGTATATATAGCCCAACACAACCATTTTATTTTCACTGCATTTACCACAGAGTGCATTCTTCCCCTCTACCCCCAAGGATTGTCTGTGTGGTCTGCTACAAGCCGTGAGCTTATTCTGTGCTTCGCTGAAGTGTTATGCTTTCACAAATTTCACAAATGAAACTGTCTTGCCTTACATGATTGTCAACCCCCCCCCCCCCCATATATGGACCCGAGTTCTTAAAGCATGATGTATCATACTAAATCTAAACTAAGTCATCAAGTTATCTTTGAAACAGTTAATACAAATGTCTGCAGCCAGTGTTCCTGAAGAGATGCCTTAATTGTGAACAATTATTTGAATTTGTAGTTTCTTTTTATTGTAACATAGTGTCACATTTTGAATTAAATTCTTGTCTTGTTATATACACCGCTGTCTGTAAGCTAATGTCAGAATCCACCAACACCTTTCCAGCAAATGCAAGTGCAGGGTGTAAGCACAACACTACATTTAGAATGTGCAGCACAGACCATGTAACCATATATATATATATATATATATATATATATATATATATACACACACACACACACACACACACACACACACACACACACACACACACACACACATGTACATATATACATTATATATATATATATATATATATACATACATATATATATATATATATATATATATATACATATATATATATATATATATATATATATATATATATATATATATATTTATACATATTTATGCACACATACACCCTTTTGCAAAAGGCCAACCACCAGTCTCTGACAAGTTCAAAACCTAAGTGGAAAAAATGGTTTAAAGTGGTAAAGCACTCGATAGTTTCCAGTGTTAACACAGATAGGTATGATAATGAAACAGCTAAAGTTATACAACCCAGATATCCATTTCCTGAAATCCTTCAGCATAGCTGTTTGTTTTTGTAGCATTTGTTAGTAGTGTGTGCGTACAACAATTAAACTAATTTCAGTAGTACAACTGAATGTACTATGGTAGTTGCTCAGTCTTCTCAGATTTGAACACACAATTGAGAGTCTGATATGTTAAGATAACTTTTTTTGTTTTGATATACTAAGTTTCTTTATTAAAGATTACAGTCACCACAATACAAAATAAAAACCTCAGAATAAAGAGAAGTACAGTGATCATAGGAGCAAATGTTCAAATTTACTAAAATGTGATTCTTATAGTTTTCTTTAATTATAATTGTTAGGAATAAAAACAATCACCTTCTTAGACCTGCTGCAAAAATTGCGAAAATATACACAATCAGTTAGGGTCTATATTACAACATCGAACTTTCAAAATTTTGAGTGTTCTAATATCGAACCCTATTAATCGAAAATTTAAAACATCGAACATACAGAACAGCAACTTTTTCCTAGGGAAAAAATTTGCTGTTCAAACACATACACACAACACAAACACACCAAACAAACAGCAATCCACACACATGCACCTAAACTCTTACACCTAACCCTACACTAAACTATACATACACCACTAACTATCCACTTACCTTAACCCAAACCCTAACCCTAAGGTCTGTCACTATCGCACAGTCACCTCACCCGCCCCTAACCCTAACTCACCTACCCCGCCCTAATCTTCATGTCCACACAATCACACTTACCTGACCCCGCGCCCTAACCCTAACTCACCTAACCCGCCCTAACCCTCACGTCCACACAATCACACACTTACCTGAACCCGACCCGTAACTTTCCACCACAGCGCTGAAAATACCGAAGCAACAGAAACAGACAACCAATTTTTTCCCTAGGAAAAAATTAGGTTTTCTGTTTCTTTGATATTTTCAGCGTTCGCTGAAAACGGGTCGATATTAGAATACTCGAAATTTGAAAGTTCGGTGTTCTAATATAGACCCAATCAATTATCATGAAAAGTTTTTAGCTTTCGTAATTTTCTCATGACTATCGTCAGTTTATTTTCATGCAGTTACAGATCAGGACTTGTATACTGCTTTGTTGCTGAAAATTGTGTGGATATTCCCTAGTGCTAAAGACGTGACAACCTAAACCCAAATGCCATGACTTTGGGAAGGAATTGTCTTGTAGCTTTTGCTGGAATATCTCTCAAGCCATTCTAAAGTAGAGAAATAATCACATATTCTTTAACCATATGTATGTAGTCTGCATGGCTTAGATTGCTTTGCCAAGCTGCATACATCCTGGACTGCTGCTTTTTTTTAAACTAATGGGGTAGATAGTCTATTGTTTATGGATCATCCTGAAGTGAATAAAAGCTAGGTGGGGACTGCCATGACTGTCTTTAGTTGCACAGAAGGTCCTGACACCGAATTTCAGGGGGAGAGAGGACCCTATAACTATACACCTGTGCTGTCTGAAGGGCTAAGGTGTGATGCTTGACTCCTAGTTTATATAAGAATGATCATTTCTTTTGTCCTTTTGATTATATATGTAAATCACCAGTGATTGACTTCATCCTTTGATACAGCATGACTTTAATTGTAGCTCTTAGCATGAAAAACTGGACGTCCCCAACTTTTCCTTGATGCTGGTATGTGTGTCCGTGTCCAGGAAGTTTGGAATGAAAAGGGCTGCAGGGCTTGCAACAAATTCCAGAAGATTTGTGATTTTGTTCTTGGAAGGGTTTGCATAGATTTTTTTATACCACAAGCAGAGTTCAGTATTTGCTATCTACCTGAGCAAAATATATCTGAAGGTGTGATGGGAAAGAGAGAGGTAATTGGGAATCTGCTTTTTTTTTTTTTTTTTGGTGGAGTGATTTAAAAATTCCCTACAGAGTATTTTTTCAGAACTGCTGGAGATGCAAATGGTTTTAACTAGGGAAGTGATTCTTTGAACTGCACCACATAATCTAAATTGCCTGGACACGGTAAGGCTTTACAAAGTTTAATGTTATTGGTGCAAAAGCAGCAATTACAAGAAAATGGAAATCAAAACTGAAACCAACTGATAATTGAAGTACTGAATATTGCAAAGGAGATTAAAAAAATTGAGGTGGGATGTTTAGAAAAGGGAAGGAGCAAATTACATAGAAATAAATGGAATTTGTGGGAACAATACATGCAGAATAATGATCAGGAGGAGGAGTGAGGTTTATGAGAACACAGGGATTGACATTTATGTAATGCTATTGTGAATGATTGTTAAAAAGAAAATATATGTTGCATAAAAATGTCATTGTTTTTTCTCTTTTCTATTAATGCATGTGCATCTTTGTCATTACGTAAATGAAGCAAATTTGCAGAGAAGTACAGAAATTCTCATTGCTCTAGTACCATTAAAGTATTTTCCCAGCATATCCACTCCAGTTTGTGGGGGCCCATAGCCTTTCTACTAATGTATAGTATTTGTGGGATCACTGAACTTCAGAGTAAGGGGAATAGTCAAAGGTGTGGCAGCCTCAGGCATGGTGAATGTTGTCATTTGCACAATGTCAAGTGCATGGGGCAGTCGAACATATTTATGTGAATGCAGTAGTACATTTGCATAACTGTGTTCAACAAAATGTACGGAGATCACAGTACAGTGGGGAGCGGAAATTCCATATCCTCACTGTAGTGCAATCTCAGAGTTGGAATATATTATTAGCAGGAGGTGTGGGGGGTTTAGCCCCCCCCCCAGGGGGGCGTGCCTGCAAAAACATGATATGTCATATAGGAGTTTGAGTTACATCAGCTCCTATACTGATATCACGTGATGTTTTCGGTGACATTGTTGACTGAAATGGGTCGATCATTTGAGTTGACATTGTGTACTAATGGAGAGGTGTTTGTTTTTGCTACTGCAAACGACAAATGTTTTGCCTTTCGCAGAAATGATAGTAAACCTGTATATATATATATATATATATATATATATATATATATGTATATATATATATATATATATATATATATATATATATATATATATACACACACACACACTATATATATATATATTTGTATATATATATATATATATATATGTATATATATATATGTATATGTGTATACGTGTGTGTGTGTGTGTGTGTGTGTGTGTATATATATATATATATATATATATATATATATATATATATATATATATATATATTAATAGAATCGTAGACTGTACAAGGCATATGGGCCATGTGACCATTTGCACCTTGGCAATACCCTCCCTTAGATCTTACCTCCTTTTTAAGAAGCGATAGGCCAGCTATACTGGGGAAGAATTTTTGAATACTCATCCAGTTGTCTAACTCCGTTGTTTAACTCCTTCTTAAAGGATGACAGTGTGTCACATTACTTGATCTGGAGAGGATGTTTGTTCTAAAGAAGGGGAAGTCATTGTGTGACAAATATGTCTCTCCTCTGTGATTTGTTTATTTGCTTGAGCAGGTTCACATCTGAGATTCTAGTGTTCACTGGGCCATTTGATTTGTGGAGAAATAAAAGAGCTTGGACTGCCAGATCATGAATGGCCCAGAAGACAAGGCACATATCGTCTATAAGGATCTATAGGAAAGTGAATGTGGGGAGAATGCCTTCTGCCTCTCTTGGTAGCTCAGGTCTTTTAGACCCATGATCTTTTGTGTCATGGACCTTTGGGGTATCTCCAATTGCTTGATATGTTTTGTAAGATACATCCCAAAGGGGAATTGTATTTTATAATGGGCTTGATTGGTGTAGAATGTAGAAGGGTTAAGGACCTCTTTGGATCTATAGAAAAGACCCTTTGTGATCAGCTGTGTCAGATCTGACCACTGTTGCAGCATGATGAGTAAAGGAGAGAGAGAGAAAGACCTTCCCAAGTTGCAAGGTCTGTCACAACATCTTTATTTCGAAGTGGGGTGTTTTCTGCACTGTAAGCTAGGTGGAGAATTTGTTTGCCAAAATCAACATCTCTTTATTCCAACTTTTGATCTCACTGTTCTGAGGATTACAGTTATTGTTTTTGGCATTTCAAAAGGAGCTCTGTCTTCAGTGGTGGAGATAATTCTTTCATGCCAGTTTCTCCGTTTAACTTCTGTAAGTCTTTTGGGTTTCTAATACCGTGACAGGAATGGCTCCCATTCCTAAGTCAGGGTATAATTAAAGTTCATGAAATAGTATTGTTTCAATCTTTGATAATAATCCCACCCAGTTTCCTGTGTAGCATGGTGTATTGTCAGTAAGAATCGTTTTATTATTCCATATTCCTATCAATAGTCATCACTGCTTATCGTCATCAGAAGTAAGTGTTTAGGGTGGTGTGGCCAAGATGGTGAACAGCTAGCAGCATAAAGTTTTTGCTCTGCTTCCTTTTATTTTTTCTGACAGGATTGTATTATACAAACAGCAAAAAAGAGAGCACAGAACGCTCAGTATCCACACTTTAATACAGCAGTACAATACTTAGAAGAGCAAAGCTTTCGGGTCTCCCCTTCCTCAGTGCTTAAAACAATTAATGATATAATCAGGTCATTTAAGTAACAATTAGTAAAATCACCTGACATAGCCAACCAATAAGACATACATACAATACAACTCCCATATATATATATATATATATATATATATATATATATATATATATATATATACAGAATATATATATATATATATATATATATATATATATATATATATATATATATATATATATATGAAAGAATAAATGCATATGTATATGTTAAAATACAAAAATATACAAGTATATAAAAATATGTATACACACAATATAATGCCCTAAACGACAACTATTATTAGTGCAGTATACGCTGTTTTTTAACTAAAACAGGTTTTATGCTCACTTTATTATTAATACCAGGAAAAACATCTGCTTGTAGTCTTACAATCCAAGAATATTCAGCATTCTCTAGAAAATTATTAATATCACCCCTCTCATATTTTCATAAATAACTTTAATGACCCTAAATTTGAATCTGTGCTCCTTGCCATTCTCTACTACATGTTTAGCTAATGCATTAGTAGGCATATTTCTCCTAATATCTGATTTATGTTCTATAATACGGTCTTTTAATCTTCTACTACTTTTACCTATATAGAACGAAGAACATTTGATGCATGTAGCTAAATATACTATAAATTTTGTGTTACAACTCTCATAACAATCAAAATTATATTTATAACCTGTATGGGGATGAGTAAACTCAGTATTAGTTAACAGATCATCACAACAACTACAATTTAGACAAGGGAAGGTGCCTTTTCTATCAGTAAATTCTACTACGCCCGTAGTCCCATCCAGCTTAAAATCTTTAAAACATAATCTACGTTTAAGATTTTTTTTCATTTTTATATGCAAAACTTGGTTAATCTGTGATAATTTGTTTTAGTTCTGGCATGGATAACAGAATATTCCAGTTTTTCTTAATAACTTGTGTGTATACATATTATTTTATACTTGTATATTTTTGTATTTTAACATATACATATGCATTTATTCTTTTTTATATATATTCTGTTTATATATTTATATATTTATATATATATATATATATATATATATGTGTGTGTGTGTGAGTTGTATTGTATGTATGTCTTATTGGTTGGCTATGTCAGGTGATTTTACTAATTGTTATTTAAATGAACTGATTGTATCATTAATTGTTTTAAGCACTGAGGAAGGGGAGACCCGAAAGCTTTGCTGTTCTAAGTATTGTATTGCTGTATTAAAGTGTGGATACTGAATGTTCTGTGCTCTCTTTTTTGCTGTTTGACTGATTATTGTATTGAGCACAGTCTACCACAGTGATAACTTTGTGTTTTCCAGGATTGCATTATGCAAACTTAACAAGAACTTAACTACAACTATATTTAATTCTTTTAAACTAACTTAGAACAGTTTTTGAAAGAAAAATCAAGTTTGTATAATTTTTCTTTAACTTTCCTGTCACAAAAAGTTTAATTGACTGTTTTGAAAAAATGACCCACTCTAAAGTGAACTTTCAAGATAATACAGTGAAAAAGGAATTACAATCTATATTCAGTAGTTCCAGGATCTGTCAGTTAAAATAGATAAACTTGAGATAAAAATGGACAGTATAAAAGACGAATGCAAAAAACAAATGGATATGTTAAATGAAGTTGTAAAGCAACAATATGCACAGATCTAAACAACAGCAGAAGCAGTAAATGACTTAGATGGAAGAATGGCATAAAATGAAAACCATACAGAATTCATTTTAAAGCAGAATACATTGCTTTTGGAGAAAATAGAAAATTTAGAGAGTAGATCTAGGCAAAATAATATAAGGATATATGGATTTCCAGAGAAGGAAGGTGATGACAGTATATTACAATTAATGAATAACTGGTTACCTAAAGCTCTTAAAAGCTCTCTCTTTTTGGTATTGTCTCTTTCGACATCGGCATTGAAAAATAACCCTCCTGTTCCCAGATCAATTATTGTTAATTTGCTCTCCAGCCAAGATAAGAATTTGGTGCTGAAGTCTGCTTGGGCAAACTCTCCAATAAAAGTAAAAGAAAACGCTGTCAGGTTTGATAATGAGTATACTTCATCGGTAATGACCAAAAAAACAAAGCCTGTATTCCATTCATAAAAAGTTTAAAGAAACTGAACATTAAAGCTCAACTAATCTTCCCAGCCAGAATTAAGATTTTTTTTTTTACGTGAATGTCAAAAAACTTTTAATACAGTGGAAGATGCCTTGGATTTCTCTCAAAAGAAGAAATTATTAAATAAAACTGAAGATATGGACTGGTATCTTACTAGTTTAAAGAGACAGGCAACAAGAAATGGTTAAACATCTAAAGATAAAAATATTAAAAATTTGAAAGAAAAGTGAGGGTATTGTCAGTTTTGTTACTTTATTTAAATGGTTTACCTTCATATATATAATTCTGCCAACTTGAAAAGTTCATCATCAAGTATAAAGTAATAGGCTTTTTCATTTATTAAAATACATAATTTCTTGTTATTAGAAATAATTTGTTATTTAAATGACATTTTTCCTAACATAGAAAGTAAAATTTTAATAGAAGGGTAAGATATGTTTAAGTTGACATTTGCTTCATTTCTGTTAATACATTTAATTTTCATATTTTAAGTCATATGCTTTTAAAAAAAACTGTTATGTCTCTTGGAACTAGTTATTAATGATAGGCACTGTCATTTATATAATAAGTGCAGTCTTGGATTGTTTGTTAGGCAACAGTTATATTGAGGTGTTTCTTTAATTTTATCTTATAATTAATAGAGTTAAAATATTTAAGTTCTGTATCTTTTATTGAACTTGTGTTGGGGCAACTGGGGATGCTTTTATTTTGTCTGTGGGATGTAGAGGGGAACTGTAAAGTACATTTTTAACAAAAGCTATGCTTGCTTGCTCTAAAAATGGCTTAACAGTTATTTAATTTAATTCACAATTGTCAAGCATGATCACGAGCCATTTTTAAACACAGTAGTTTCTTTTTTATTAAATTTTCCTGCTCAGAGCATGACTTACCTTTAAATAATGTTATTTAATAGCTCAAGCTTGTTTTGAATGCAGCAACAACTTGGACTTTCTTTCAGTACAGTGCCAAGCAGGAAGAAGTGTATTGAACTTTGACCCATCTCTTAACAGGAAGTAAACCAATGAAATTTTCAGACAAGCAGCACAAAAGGAAAAAAACAAGAAAAATGAAATACTAAAAGTATGTTTTGAACTATAAAATGCATATTAGAAGTGTTTGCTTGCTACTTAACCAATTATAATGACATTAACTTAAAGTAATGATTGTTCATTTTATTTTATAGGTATAAAATGTGAATTAGATTTGAAGTAATAATTGCAAATAATATGTTTCAATATACTTCATGCTAATGCATCTACTTCAGGTGTATGTTGAAGCTTTTAATGTACTAGAAGGCGTCAGTTCAAAGCAGCAAACTAGCAAATTATTTTTTATCTTCCCGATATGTTGTGTACATACTATCCAAAGATTATCATTTTAACTCAAATGAAATAATATGAACTATGTGCACATACTGTATTTGTAGGAATAGTATGGCTAGAAAGAAAACTGAAATGTTATAAGCTAAAAAATACTGCTGTTTATTAAACATGGTATTAAATTCATTCTTAGAGATCATACAACAGACTGAAGTGCCCATACCTCACACTATTTTCCGCAGTGACTTGTTTTTCAGAGCGATTCAAATCCTTGCTGCTTTAAAATATTTTAGTTTGTAGTCCCACTCTCCTTTTTTTTTTTTGTTAATATGGCAATTTACTCCCTTGGTGTTATAACATCCTGCTATCTTCCATTATCAGACAGGTCCTCACTTTTCAGCGAAGAAATTAGTAAAAATAATTCTTACATTGTTACACCAGTGAGCTGAGGAAAGACAGTGCTATACTGCAGCTAGGAAAGATATTTTTAACTGTTGTTGAGCCATAGCTTGGAGAAAGAGCAACCTAGGAGCATGCATTTACACAGTGTATGTCAAACCACACTTCGATGCATGTGACCACTGCATTTGCTCTACATCTCTTGTTAGCCGATGTACACTGTTGGGATAACTTGACATGTAGACACTGCTATATAGCGCCCAAGTTGTGGCTAGAACCCACCTACATGCACCATCAAGGAAGGTGATCTGGCATTGATCTTCAGTGCATTTCACCCTTCCAACTGATCCTTAAGTCCTGAATTATTAGTACATCTCAAGTTGGCTGCAGCATAGTCAGACGTCCTACCACTGTATCTGTAGGTCAGCTCTTCAAACATTCATAGCTAAAAAGTACCAGATGGCAGCTCAGTTCTGCTATGTTATTGTTGTTTTTTTAATAAAATTAGACAAGAATACTGTTGTTGCTAACATTACAGCTAAAAACATGTTAATTGCACAAGCTTAAGCAACTACTGTTACATACATATAGGCATAAACCCGTGTGCTGCAAAAGGTGAATTGATTATTGCAGGAGACTTTTAGTGTTTTTTTTTGTCAAGTAAGGATATACTATAAATGGTAGAAGACCCAGATTGTCCTCAGTTGCTAAACATTTAGAACATTTTATTATTGCATTAAATATACAAGATATATATATATATATATATATATATATATATATATATATATATATATATATATATATATATATATATATATATATATATATATATATATATATATATATATATCTATTGCATTTGTTAACCGGGAAAGAACAACTGGATACATGTCCATTTTCAGCTGAGGCTTGGGGAGAAAAGCTCCACAGATCAAATAACAAGCAAGTATAAGGTGTAAACATACCATGCAAATTTTCATAGATAATACAAACCTTTACATAGTAATGAAGTTTAAAATTACAATAGTTACATAGAATGGCCAGATCTATTACAGTTTTAGAATTGGTAGAGACAAACAAAAGTAAGAGGAGGTCAGGGTGAGATGCTTGGCTTGACTTTTGTGACTAGAAGTTTATATGTGATTTAAAATCAACAACATCTCTTAACTATACTACAGCTAGGAAAGATATTTTTAACTGTTGTTGAGCCATAGCATATACATATAGATTTGGCACTCAAACTAATATTGACAAAGTTTCACTTCCAGTAGTTTATATGCCAGAACCAAAGATGTGTTGAGAATGTTATGTCCTTTATCTGATCACAGTGCTATTATGTTTACTATTACTTTGAAGTCTGGTAATTTGATCTAGTGTCAAAGAATTCCTACTTATGTTACAAAAATAAAAGTTTTTAAAGAATATTTTTGAAGGAAATAAATCACTTTATTGAATTTAGAAATAATGGTGAAGTTGCAGATATTATTTTGTGGGATGCATTAACAGCTTATCTGTATGGAAGAATCAAAAATTGTTATTTTTGTAAAAGAAGGAAGTGGGATAAGGAATTAAAGACTTTGCAATCTAATGTAGATAAATTGAAATTAGGTTTAAAATGTAATGATAAGGCTGCAAACTCTGAGTTAAATTTTTTGAGTCAGAAATATCTTGAAATACTTCATCATGAAATTTCAATAAATTTGAAAAAGTTGAAACTACAGTCATATTCAATAAATCCAAAAAGTTTGAGCAGATTAGCTATTAGACCTAAAAAAAAAAACAAATGCAAATCATATTAAAGAAATAACATTTAAACAAGGAAATACAATTAAAGAAGCAACTGATTTTAAAGATATATTCAAATGTTTTAGAAACTATTATGAGAAATTTAATAATAAAATAACTCTTGATAATAGTAATGTAACTAATAGCTTTCTGAAAGATAATATACAATATAAATTAATTGAACAACAAATTAGAATTGATAAATCATTTTCTTTTAAATAATTAAAAGATCAAATTAATAATCTTAAAACCAACAAATCCCCACGTCTAGATGGTATAATTCTAGATTTACATAAATTAATACCAGATAATATGTTCAACTTTTTATTAAAAGTATTTGAACAAGTCAAATCTACTTTAAATATTCTTCCTTCTTGGCATTATTCTCTTGCATCGCCCATCCTAAAACAAGGTAAGGATTCTAAACTTTGTTTTTCTTATCGACTTACATTATTGCTAAATGTAGATTACAAACATTTATGTCTGTTCTTGCAAAAAGATTAAATCTCATTATGCCAAGGTTAATAAATAATGACTAGACTGGTTTTATTTTACATAGAAAGGTTCATGATAATATAGTAAGACTTAATGCTTTAATTGATATAGCAAATAAAAACAAAAACAAATTATCAGTGATAAGTTTAAATTTAGATAACGCTTTTGATTCTATTAGTTGGCCTTATCTGTTTGAAGTGCTTAAAAATATACCTTTTCCATAGAATATATTAATCTTATAACATATCATTATAGTAACATGTTCTCTTTGGTTAAAATTAGTACTTTAGTCCTTTTCTGTCTAGAACCTTTAAAACATTAAAAGGCATGAAACAGGGATATCCTTTGTCCCCTCTATTATTTGCTTTAGCTATTAATCATTTTGCTAGTTACATTAGATCTACTAATAAAATTAATGGATTTTCCATAGATGGAAACTATAGTTGTAAAATTCAGCTGTTGGCAGATATTTTGATAACTAGTGGTGCCATTGAATCCTTGCTAGAACATAATTATTTCCATAGATTATTTTGAAAAAGTTTCAGGTTTAAAGTTTAATAATTACAAAACAAAAACTTTACTTATAAACAAAAAATAATAACTATTTAAATAACTTTAATATTTTTAATTGGGATAATTTGATAATTCATAAATTAGTTACCTTCAGGTTACTGTTAAGTCTATTGTCAAAGATTCAATATTAAATTATAATAATTTAATAGGTATAGTTACCAAGTTAATTAATAACTGGAATAAATTTTTTACAATAGAATATCAACTCACTTTGATTAAAAAAATGGTATTTTTTGCCAAAATTTTTATATGGAGTGTTTAATTCTTTCCTCAAAAAAAAAATAAGAAACTAAACTCTGTTCTTATTAATTTTTATGATTCACAAATAAACCAAGAATATCTTTTGATTGGCATATTAAAAGTTGGCAGGAAGGTGGTATAGGTTTTCCAAATATTGAATTATAAGCCAAATCTACAGTTGTTAATATAATATCATTATGGGTGAACACTTCATAGCAATCTAATTGGAAACCTGTTAATGAAAGATTATTTACCAGTAATAGATATGTTATGGGTTCTCATTCGTAATTTGGAATGAATAAATTGTGTTGAATTTTGAAAGATTTGTGTATGAGTGATAGAAAAAATTCATTTCTTCTGCTTTTACAGACTACATTTTGCTAACTTTTAAAAGATTTATGAATTTTAATTATATTGTTAAAGATTTCATGTGTTTTTATTCCCTATATGGAATACTAATGGTTGTTTAGAGACATTTAATATAAGTAAAATGTCAAATCTTAAAGCTATAGATTTCTTTTTTTGGCATCAGTTCTTAAATGGTAATGAAGTGCATACTATGGATCATCTTCTCACAAGATTGTTTGGAGAAAAGTAATTGGTTAAATATAAAAAGTTGCAAAAATATGTTAGTGATAAAATTAAAATCTCTATGGATTTTCAAACAAAACCTACTCCTAAGATTCTGGAGTTTTTCTTTAAAATCAGTAATAACTTAAGTAGTAATAACTTTTACTTATAAGTAATATATAAGATTATAAAAATAGAGTTCATTTCCTTAGATTAATCTTTTTGGAATTACCCATCAAAAAATGAATGAGATAGATTTCTCTGATATAGATAAAAGTTTAATTCTAATGTCTGTGGTTAAATCTGCATCTTTTCTTTTCTGGAAAATTTATACTTGGAAATTTCATCATAGAGTTTTTTAACTCCACATAAAATTTAATTAATACATAAAACTGGGAAAATTAATTGTTGAAGATGTAATGAAAAGTTTGATGCAGACTGGCTTTATAGAGTGTAAAATGGTAGCACCATTCTGGTCTGAATTTAGAAATTTTGCTCAAGCATTGTGGATGGATAAATGTATTATAACCAATTCATTGATCTTATTTAATGCTCCAGTTACAGACTGTATCCTTAAATTACAAATGCAACTTCTTTACTTCATTTTAGCCATAGCAAGAAGTTACAAAAAATTGAAAATGTAAAACTACTTTATCTTTTACTGAATTTATGTTTGGCTAAAAATGTTTGTAAAAAGGAGCTGTTAACCATAAAAATAAAAACATCTAATGTTACACATCAATATAGGTATTGGCTAAAATTAAGTGATTTTACTAGATAAGTTTTAATGGTTTGGTTTATTATACTGAGTTTTGTTATGGACCTTTGGAATAGTTATGATTTTGTTATGTTTCTTATTACATGGGTATGTACATGCTTGTTTCTATGAAATTTAGTTAAAAAGTTTTTTACCAAAAAAAAAAAAAAAAAAAAAAGAAATGAGTATTTAGTTGGTACCAACAGGTCTCTAAAATAATACAGAGCTTTAGAACCTCTGTGCCCATCCCTTCCTATGAGGCTACAAACTGGATTGGAACTTTCCATTTCATACTAATGTTGCCCAAGATGATTTCTTTTTGCCTAACATTATTCCTGTCCAGAACTTTGCTGGACTCAGCTGTCAAAAAATATTATTCACTCATCCTGTCTTGTCTGACATTTGCTAGAGCTTAGTCCTGCAACTCCTAGGTTGGCTTTATTCCAAATAAACAGTCATTTTAGCTTCTCGTTTTTTCTTATTCAGTCTCTGCTACCCTCAAATATTTGGTGTTCTTTATGCTTTTGGAAGTGACTGTTCAGTTTGTTGAAGAGCTGAGATACTGAGTTGATTTCATGTAGTTAATTTATAGGCCTGAAATGTGAGAACAATGTTCAGCAGCAAACATGATTGCATTGTGTTTTGGTTAGTTCACCAACAATTGTAGTGTTGCAGCTGGCTGAGCTCATCCATTAAATCTTACTACACATTTTAATCTCTCAGATGTTATACAGCATCTTTCTTGCAAAAGAAAATTCAGTGTCCATACTCTGACAACATATTTCCTAAGCTTACCGTACAATATTTTTAAGTTATCACATAAACAGGCACCATTTGTTCAGGCAAAAGGTAAAAAGGTTATGCAGTCAAACCATTCAGTAAAAACTGCAATAAGGACTCAGCCATCCTGGAGTCATCAGTGTGTAATTCCTTATACCTCATGTAATGAAGGCCCAAGGGATATATCAAACATGACTCATAATAATAACCTTTAGCTCTAGAAAGAATTTCTTCAATAAAATTCATAATGTTATCTTAACTAGATGGGAGGGGGAAAACATCACTTGTTGGCAACATTGTATAGAGAATCAAGTAGTATTAGACATTCAACAAATTCAGAATAAATATGACATTCCATCAGCAGATTGGTTGATACTACAAAGCATATTATCATATGTTAAGGATCTTAATAATAAAATTATTAATTCTCCTTATAAAACTAGTCCAAATTTGATAAGTCTAATATCTGAAGTTATTTACAACAATTATAATTGGACGGATCTAATGTCAAAATTATACAAAATATTGATAACATATAAAACTAACCCTAATGTAAGATATTGGAATTTCATAGCAAAAGGATGTCACACTAATCTATCAATTGAGAGTAAAATAAATCTTTTATGTTCTGTTAACATTTAATTTACAAGTATGGAAAATATTTACATGGAGATATATTCACAGGGCATTTATTACACATAATAAACTAGCCAAATTCAATTCACTTGATAAATCCATTTGTTGGAGATGTTCTTTAAACTGTAAAGCTGATTGGTCTCATATATTTTTGATTGTATTAATATAAAAACATTCTGAGAAGAAATTACTATTTTTCTCCAAGCTATATTCACAGATACCTTTATTTTAACCAAATCTTTAGTCTTCTTAAATGTTAATAATACTACTGGAATGAATAAAAAAGATCTATACCTTCTTTGGTCCATACTAGCTGTGGCAAGGAAATGTATAACTAGAAAGTGGAAGTTTTCACAAGAACCTACTCTGGAATAATTCTTGAGATTGACGGAAGAAACAGCGACATTAGATATCAAGATGAAGGACTCGAGAATTTCACCTAAAACATGGACAAACAATCCTTGGGAAAAAAGTGTAACTCTTGTTGAGACATTAAAAATGAATCGTAAATAATTAATGTGTAACTTTATTTTTTATTAATTGAATATTATAAATTTTTGTTACTAATTTCATATATTTTATTAATTTTTTTCCCTCCTTGGTTCAGGTCAATTGTACATAGTGTATATAAAGGTTTATAATACTTGTTTATTGATGACTGTATTGTTAAACATTATATTATTTGGAAGGTGAAAAAAAATGACCCTTATGGACATACCAGCATGTCAGTCCCATGGCTTCTGAATGCGCATGATTTTTACTTTTTAAATCTTTATGAGTATGTTCAGGCCAATAAAACCAAACCTAAATACCTGTAGACATGCCATGTTTCGGACTTTTTGTGACCTTGTTAGTACATAATAAGTGGATTATTTTGCTATACTTTAGAAACACAGGGCTTAAAATCCAGGCCAATGCCCTTAACCATTAAAGTGTCTGCAAAATACCCAAACAACATCCAAGCAAAAGGTAAAAACATTACACATACAAAAGATTCAGTAAAAAATGCAAGACTCAGCCAGAGTCCTCACTGTGTAATACTTTATACCTCTTGTAGTAGAGGCCTATGTAATGTATTAATGTATATGCAGATGATCCCTTAAGGTCATACCAGTGTTTCAGCCGCTTGGCTTCTAAATACACATGACTTTTTTACTAAGGCTTCATGGGTGCATTCAGGCCAATAAAGCTCATCCCCACTAGTTGTAGGCATGCCATGTTTCATACTTTTTGTGACCTTGTCAATGCAACATAAGTG